>NC_085845.1:74088648-74390523 GCF_035594765.1 Anolis carolinensis
CTCACACCAATCTGGCATTTTCCAACACACCTCACAGAATGCACCACTTTATTTAAAACTTAATTTATGGGGCTAATGAGGCTTTGTAGCTCAGATAATTAACTGCAGGTAACTGTGGATCTGGGTTTAGATGGGCACTGGAAAGATTATTTGCAAATTACCATCTCATTTCACCTTGGTATCCTAAATAACTGCTTTGTTAAATTATTTAAAACTGTTTTTGTGCAAATGCTTATGCATTTTAGTGTATATGTTTGTGCGTGAAAAACCCATGGGGAAAAAGAAACTGCCAGCCAATCTTTTTAATGCATTTTCCCACACCTGTTTACCTTCACTGCAAATCAATTAAAACTGAAGTAATTACAGGAACTAAGTCCCTCTATTGATTCAGAATAACCTGGGTGTGAGATGAAAATTTTTGAAACAATTTATTTGGGGAAATGACCTGGGTAGGAATTTGCTGACTATACCGTATGTGAAATTTAAAGGAAACTGGTAATTATTTGAAAGTATGTGGCCTAAATGCTCTAAAGGCACCAGATCATGTCTTATTTTGGAAGCTAAGCAAGATCAGCCCCGGCTAGTATTTCAACAACAACAACAACAACAACAACAAAACTTTATTTATATACAGCTCTATCTCCCATGCAGTTTACACATGGTAAACATTCAATACCAACATACAGCATACAACAGTCCAATGATAAAACAACAGCTTAAGCATATAAAAATTTAAAACAATATGTTCTTTAGGTATAAAAACAGTTTCAGATTATTCCATTGGATGATTTCAATGGGAGACTACCACCAAATATCAGATACTGTAGGATATATTTCAGAGGAAAGACCTGGAAAACCACCTCTGAGGATTCCTTAAGTAAACTCTATGAAATTCATAAGGTAACCATAAGTCAACAGGTGACTTGAAGCAAATATGGAAACAAATTACATACACAGTATGATATCCTTAGCCACAGATTTTATATTCAGAGGTTTCCCTTATCCATGCTCCAAAAATATCGAACCCTTCAAAGTGTTTGTGGGCTTCTCTAGGGTCTCTGGATTCATTCAACAATATACTTCCAGCTGAAGTATAATCCAAATATAAGGTTTGCTATATCGATGGTTTCAGGTATCTATTGGTGGTCTTGGAATATATCCCCATGTGGACAGGGAGTCTGTGTGTCCAGCAACATTCTTGTGAAGTATAGTCAGTCCTAAGGATGTTATCTGAATGCGTTGCTAATGGAATATATATATGTATACTCTGATATTTAGAAAGTTGAAATCGGTTCACAGATAGTGCAAGGCCACTTGATTCCTAGAAAAATCTGCAAATAGAACTACAGTGGAACCTCAATTTAAGAGCACCCCAAGTTACGAGTGTTTGAGTTACGAGCTGTCGCTTGGCCCTGGTTTTGCTTTGACATATGAGCAGTGTTTTTGTTAAGAGGGAGTGCTAGTGTGAGAGTAAAGGGATTTAACGCTTCAAGAAAGCAGCCTTCGTGCCTTGTGCTTTTGTCTGCTTTGGGAGATTGCTGTCCACTTTGCTCTTGTCCGTTTTGGAGAACTTTGGGTTAATTGATTTTATTCCTGGTATGTTTGGCTTCATGAAGAGAGAGAGGGAGAGAGAGCAAGAGAGGGAGGGAGGCTGGAATGATGTTGCACTAGAGCCCTGAAACACCTTTTCACTACAAACCACACTCTGCCCAGGTAATCCAGTAAGTAGAAGTTTATTAAAAGAAGAATATATATATAAAAATAAGCAAATTCAAAAAAGTTCAAAAGGTTATTTCCAAGATAGCCGAGAGTCCAAAATCCTTGCAAATACAGTCTCCAGAGTCAATCCACAGATATATCCATAAACGAGGTAGCATAAATCCAAGGCAGGCAACCTATGCTACACATGAACTAGGACAGTGGTTCTCAATCTTTGGGCTGCCAGGTGTTTTTAGACTTCAGCTCCCACAGTTCCTAACAGCTGGTAAGCTGGCTGGGATTTCTGCGAGTTGATGTCGAAACACCTGGAGGCCCAAAGGTTGGGAACCACTGAACTAGGAGCAAGAACAAACTTAGAAACTTGAATACATGAATTCCAAGACGATAAGACCAAAAACCGGGAGCTGCTCACCTGAATACAGCATTGCTCTCAAAGCAGGAACCACTTTTAAAAGGCCTCAATCCCTCTCATAACATCATTTCTTACACACCTGCTTTTCCTCTCCTTATCTCTAATTCTCTGGGGAAAGGAAGTCTGTCTTTGTTGTATGCCCTGTCTTCACAATTACAATTGCCTTGACCTAAAAAAACATTTGTCTCCCACATTTCTCTCAGTCTACACATCTGGCAGGTTCTCATGAGAACTGATATAGCCTTCTCCAGTATTGTGGGAATTGCCAGGAGATTCCAAAACAACTCTCTCCAGGCCACTTCTATCCACCTCTGGGCCCTTTGAATCTATACCAGCATCCCCTTCCTCCTCTTCTGAGCACTCAGAATCTGACCAGGCTACAACACATGCGTACAGTACAAAGAAAAGGACCCCTCTACCTCTTCACTTTGTGCTTTGTGCTTCCTTAACATAACTTAGTGCTTCTACTATTTTAAAGTTGATCTTTCTTTTTTATTGTTCTATGTGAATGTGCATTTATACATTATTTGTTATTTATACAGTCTATTTTCTTATTAAAAACATTTAACAAAAATTGGGGAGGTTTCGGGGGTGGTGGAACAGATAAATTGTATTTCAATTGTAAATTTGCTTGAGATAAGAGTGATTTGAGTTAAGAGATCAGTCACAGAACGAATTAAATTGTCAATTAAAGGTATCATTTTTTTGTGCATCTTTCTTTCAACAGGTTTGTCATCTCTGTCGTTCGTCAGATATTCTACCAAGCTGAAAAACTTCATTCATCAATTCTTGGGGTTTCCTTTCCTCTCCTCTCCCCATTCTCCTTTCCTTCTAAGCCTTTGAAATTTGAGGGAAGGAGCCACTTTGTGTTTTTCTAATTGATATGTAAGGGCACTAAAAGCCATTTGATAGTTCTTCCAGCAGTAGAGAAGGGCATAAAATGCCATAACAAACAATAACCAAGCAGGAAGAAGTTATGTGTAAATTTATTTAAAGTATGTATTTATTGTCTTGCAGTCCACCACAATCCCCAAAATACATCCCCCCCCCCAAAGATAAGGCGCAGTTAGGTACATAGACACCCTGAGGACCCTTCCACACAGCTGAATAAAATCCCACATTACCTGCTTTGAACTGAGATACATGGCAGTATGGACTCGGATATTCCAGTTCAAAGCAGATATTCTGGGTTATATGGCTGTGTGGAAGGGCTCTGAGTGTGCCTTGTCATTCTATCCCGTTCTGCAATGGAGTACTGGTGTCTCATCAAACTACAACTTCCAGGATTCCATAACATTGAGCCATGACAGCTAAAGTGGGGTCAAACTACATTAATTCAGGTATAGATGCAGACACAGAAAACTGAAATATAAAGCCCAGTTAAACTGATTGGCAGGGAATCCTGGAAGGGAAATACTTTTGCCTCTCAACCATAAAAAAAACTTGAGAACGTGAAATGCATCCCTTAAAGCAAGAACAACACTTGAACACAGAATAAACAAAATCAAACATAGGATTGCTGCTGGGCTGTGCAATAATCACTGACAGTTGATATACTTGGATTAGCTTTGTATTGAAAGGAATTGGCAATGAAAACTAGGAAAACATATTCATGCTTGTACAATCCAAACATTATCATCTACTAAATGTGTGTGTGTGTGTGTGTCTGTACATGTGCATGTACATGAATAGCTAAAAGGATCTATGGATGTGATATGAACCCAAACTGCTCCTGGAGTGACAAAAGGAAGCTTATAAATCAATCACTGCTTGCTAGAGCTAGTGAGACTTCCTCTTAATAGATAGGAAAAGAAAACCTGTTCACACATCTAATAGTTTCTACTTCCTCCTGCAGTGAAAAGTGCTCCTTTGACAAAGTATTCCATTAACAAGAAGACTTGAAATGTTGCTTTCAAAAGCAAAGGCAGAATTTTCAAAGTGAACTATGTAAATTAAGACAACATTGCAACACGGAGTGCTGCTGGAACAAACAAAAAATAGAGTGCAGATACAGGGGACCCTTGAGGGTTGTTTCCAGGAAACACACACACACACCCATGGATACCAAAATCTGTGGATGCCCAAGGCCTATTATATACAATGGCATAGTAAAATGAAAAAATTAAAGTTTGCTTTCTGACTTTAAATAATATTCAAATTGTAGATGGTGGAATTCTTGGATGCAAAATCTATGGATACAGAAGGCTACTAGTGTATGTGTGTGTGTGTGTGTGTGTGTGTGTGTGTGTGTATATATATAGGCTACATTTGGAATACAATTAGAAGCAATTAAAAATTTCCAATGGCTGGAAGAAATTGTATTTTTGACTAGTAACTAGCTCCCACACCAAGCTGTGAATCTGTTCTGGCTCTAGGTCTGAAATTTAGAAGAGCTGTTCAAGATCTGAAACTTATTTTGGAAAATAGAGTTAACTGCCATGTACAGATTAAAACCCAGGGTAGGTTCACAACTCCACTGACACGGAAATGCCCAGCTACCACTATTTCCAACACACAACTGTGTCTTCAGTTATGACTGATGAGCACCATGATCCATGAAACTAGCTTAGGTATTTAAAGGGGCAGAACTGCAGCTCAAAATGGGTCTCAGGACCAAAATCCCACATGACCACCACCCAAATCCAGGACTTTATCACTCCACAGGGCTCCAATACATAAGCCACCACCTTGAGAATAATGACTGGGAGACAGGGGGGTGAATCCTTCCCAGTGAAGATATATGTCTGCCAGCATGCTGCCACAGAAGCAGAAGGGACTCATCGCACTAAGGTAATGGGAACGTAGCAAGATGGGAGCCATTGACAGGTTTTACCCTTCAATGAAAAGGGATGGAAGAATCACAGGGGAATGGCAAACCAGTAGTGGGATGCACACAGGGTCTTGTGATAGCTACCATCACCAAATTGCAATACCGGTTTGCCTGCCTTGTGTGGTAGAGTCCCCAGCTTCAGCAAGGATGTAGCATATCGTATGTCCAGCACTCATGGCTATTTGTGACCTAACAGATGTTTATATTACTATTTTAATACCACTATACTGTAATGTGTGTATGTGTGTTTGTATAATATCCTTTCATTCTATGAGGTTCTCAGCTGAGAGCAAACGATTTACATTATCAAGAATGCTGCCACTAAAAGTTCTGCCAGACTACTGGAGCTAACAGCGGCCGCTCACGCTGCTCCCGGGGTTTTCTTAGGCAAGGAATACTCAGAAGTGGTTTCATCAGTTCCTTCTTCTAAAGTACAGTCTACAATTCCTGGTATTTGTTGGTGGTCTCCATGCAAATACTAACCAAGGATAATTGTGCTTATCCTCCAATATTCTACAAAATCCGGTGCTTTCAAGATATTTGAATCAGCATTAGGATACTGGATGGACATAAAAATGTAACGTGAGTAATTCTAACTGAAACAAAGAGGACGTATCATAATATCAAATCAAATCTTTCTTTATTACTCTCATAGACCAGCATAACTATCACAATATATTTAGAACATATGTGTAGTACATACCAAGATTGCTCCACTGAGGTGATACATTTAAATTAGGCCTCAATTTGATCAAAGCATATAAAACTACTTGAGTTGATGTTAAATTACAGATAGTTTTAAAAAAATCAATTAGTACAGTTTCACAATAAGAAAAAGAGATGCCCACCAGATTTTCATTTTCTTTTAAAAATAATAATTTTAAAGTCAAACAAGAGAGGCATTTTTGCCCTTGGCCAGAACTCATTATATTTTACTTTTAAAAAATCAAAGCACTACATCATCCTCAAAGATTAACACAAATAGTTTATTTTGTCTCGTTGTTGTCCAAGTACAACAAAAGACTATTGATATTCCTAGAAGAGAGAAAAACAAGCACAGCTGGCTATCTGTATCCACAGATTATGCACCCACAGATTCAACCAACTACAGCTCAAAGATATATATATATATTTAAAAACAATACCGCAAATCTTAATTTGCCATTTTATACAAAGGACACAATTTAAATACACTGTTGTATATAATGGGACTTGAGCATCCACTGATTTTGGTATCTATTGGGGGAGGGTCCTGGAACCAAGCCCTAGCGAATACCAAAGGCACACTATACACAGCAGGAGCAATGGTTACTTGTATAAAATACCTTTGGGAAAATGATCTCCCGTCTTCAGTGATTCATTTAACTCTAAGCCAATTTAGTATCTGCATGGAGTTAGTAATGATCCAGCACAGCTTCTACTGCTGACTTCCCATACTCCCTGTTGAGGCAAATTGTATTGTACCATTCCTATTCTACCTGATTTTGAAATACACTTACAAGAAGGAACTTTGTGAACCTTGTGAACACACAATAGTATCTTAACATAAATCTTTAAAGAGAAGCAGGCAAATGATTCTATTCTTTCTTTATGCCCAGAGAAGCATGAAAGAAATACTCTCCCGAGTAACTCACCTGGAGAGAAAATCCTTTGGGCAGAGCGCTCTGCACCAGTGGTCCGTCATACACACATGGTCACATTCATTCTTTTCTAATAACAGATACAAGACACTTTGTGGCACACTTCTCATTTCAGTCTTGTCAACTCTCTGATCTATCTGAGTGCAGAACTGGTATAATTCTCAGCCATGAAGTGAAAAAGAGTATTCAGTTAACACAATGCGATTCCCATATAGAGTAATTAAATCTAATATGTCATTTCTCTGACCTGACCTTCAGGAAATATTGAATAAACCTCCTCACCCAGTAAAAATAATTTGGCTGAACATGGCAGGAGGAAGGGAGAAAAAGCATTTATTTTGTCACTCCCATTGCCAGAATGGTGAATGAGCATAGGATCACATGATCAGGTTCAAGTGTAGGACAACTGAGAAAACCTTCCTCATTGATTGTTAATGGGGTGTGCATTACGGCAGAAATCAGTTCTGTTTTTGTTCTGTTTTCATTTTGAATTTTGGGTGACCCCTGTTCTGTTTTGGGGAAGGTTCCGGGAGATTAGGAAAGGGAGCCGTTCAGAATCATAATTCAGGATCCAGGGTTCCGTTTCCGTTTCAGTAAGAATCTTCCTGAAAACAGAACCGGTGTGTGTGTGTGTGTGTGTGTGTGTGTGTGTGTGTGTAATTTGAAACAAAAATAGAAACAAAACAGAACTGATTTCTGCCGTTTTACACACTCCTATCCAAAACCAGAACCCTTTTTTTACCAACAAACTTTATTAAAGAATCATGTCAAGACTGGCTCAAGATGTTTTGTTAGCAGAAAAGCAAATGGTGGCCTCCTTCATCACCTCCCACCCACCAAGTCAAGGTGCATAGTATTCAAAGCCAGGCAAGTTCGTGTGACATCTGAAGCATAAAATACCATAAAATATCTCTCCATCTCAGGCTGTTAATATACAACAAAAACAAAGTAAATAGCTATTCATTTACTACCCTTCATGTAGACTCAAGATCTGGTGCCTGGGGGAATCCTCAACCTATCTAATGGTTGGGTTGCTATATCTAGTATCCATCTGTTCATCCCATTCATTTCAAAATAACATTTCTTTAGGTATGTATTAAAGGCAAAATAATCAGAGCAACTTAGACTCATGCAAGGAGCTTGTGCTCATGCAAGGAACTTCTGCCAGCCTAGTATAAATTCTGCTTCCTTTTATTTGACTAATTTGACCCTATCTGCTTAATCAAACACTTCTCTTTAATCTTGTCATAATTTAAAATGCCATTTGCCATGTGGCTCAGGTGATTGCAGTTCAAGAAAAATGACTCAAAACCCAGCTTGAGCTCAGAACATGCAACAGATTTTTTTTTTTTTTTTGGCTCTGGGCTCATGAATCTAAACTGCAGAACCATACGAGGAATTTATAATGTCAAAGAAACAGAGAGATGGCACCAAAAGAATAAGAAAGACAGTATTGTGAAGTTCTAAAGAAAAAATATCATGCCCCACTACACCCCATGCATTTTCATATGTACCTGTTCTGATGCTGAAGAGAGGAAAGGTAAGATATGTTGCTGAGCATTTAAAGTGGGTGGATTGTGCTCCTTGTGCATTTTGTCATTGCCAGACTGTATGCTCATCAGAATCAGGCACTAGATCAATTGGAACTTCAATTGCGTATATTCAGCATAAACACAAATCAAGTAGGACTCCAAAAATGACTGATGGATAATAACTGGCAGACCAACTACCTCACTTTGATGGATGTTTTGGCTTGCAGTCAAATTATGATTTATATCTAACTTTATATTAATGTTTATGCAAAAGTCCACTGTACAGATATGGCCTTATTTTTTTGCTTAAGGTTATTGCTTTTCTGATTAGTCTAATGAGGCCTCCAGATGTTCTCCTACACACACCCCAAAGAAGAACTGGAGTGCCAATGATACTCCTTGCAGGGTTGTGGTCCACCTCCACTGAAAACGTACCTTTGCTTTCTTTCTAATCTTTCTTAAATTCCAAATCTAGACTGCACGCAACAACACAGTAACTAAAATTTGATAATCCAAAAACCCAATGCAATTCTGGGTTGCATTAACAGGAGTACAGTGTCCACATCAACAGAGGTAGTCATCCCATTGTACAGTAGAGTCTCACTTATCCAACACTCACTTATCCAACATTCTGGATTATCCAACGCATTTTTGTAGTCAATGTTTTCAATATATCGTGATATTTTGGTGCTAAATTCGTAAATATGGTAATTACTACATAGCATAAATGTGTAATGAACTAGTTTTTCTGTCAAATTTGTTGTATAACATGATGTTTTGGTGCTTAATTTGTAAAATCATAACCTATTTTGATGTTTAATAGGCTTTTTCTTAATCTCTCCTTATTATCCAACATATTCGCTTATCCAACGTTCTGCCAGCCCGTTTATGTTGGATAAGTGAGACTCTACTGTACTGTGTCCAGTTTTTGGTATCAAAGTTCAAGGAGGATATTGGCAAGCTGGAACATGTCTAGAGAAAGGCAACCAATAAGGGAAAACTGAAGGAGTCTGGTATTTTTCACTTAGCGACGAGAAAATAAAGAGGTGACAAGATAGCTATCTTTAAATATTCAAAGGGATGTCAAATAGAAAATAGTTTCTGTTTCTCTAGAGACTAGAGAACAAATCACCAGATTCAAATTACAAGCAAAGAGATTCTACCTAAACCTTAGAAGGAACTTATTTACTATAAGAGCTGTTGACAAGTGAAATGGGCTGCCTTGAATGGTGATGGACACTCTTCCCATGGAAGGCTTTAAAAGAGGCCGGATAAGCATCCATTGGGAGTGCTTTAGTTGTGTATTCCTGCATGGCAGGGGATGGTCCTTGTGGTCCTTTCCAGGTTGAGGGTTCTATGATTGAGATAGATAGATAGATAGATAGATAGATAGATAGATAGATAGATAGATAGATAGATAGATAAAGGGGTCACTTCAAGCACTCCAAGAAGCCTCTGAGAAACACTTATGCTGCAATTACCAGAAACACTCTACAGATCTTAGCACTACAGCAATAGTGCTCTCCTAGAAATTACACTGTTCTCCCTGAAGCTATAGAAGTCACTGATTGTCCTTGCAAAGGAGATATGTGCATGTACCACATATATTCGGTTTTATTAAGGAAAGACTGAAGAACTAAACAGATGCTAGTTAGGGGAGGAGGCAGGGTAGTGTTTGGTTTTGTTGGAAATACCTGGGAAGGGGGAGTTTTCTAATATTTAAACTATTAGGGAAAATATGACGCTAATATATTAACACAAAATGCAATTATTTAAAAGCAACAATGACAATGGTCTGACCACTAGTGCTTGAAACAATGAGCAATGCATTCAATTCCTTGTTTTGAATAATGTCACACATTCAGAAGCTGTGAGATTTGCATCACATCTTTCTAGCAATGAGAACCACTGTTTTTGCAATCACTCATGGCAAAACCAAGGTATTCCAGGTTTGTTGCTTTTGACTGGCATCTGCTGAGTTCCCCCTTTTCTCACAATGAACCCCACATGGGAGTCTTTTAGATGTAAAATCATCCTCCATATCCACAGATTCAATCATACACAGCTTCAAAATTATTTTAAAAATTATATAAAAGACACAATTTTACTACACTATTATATATAATAGGACTTGACCATCCACAGATTCTTGTGACTGTGACGGGTTCTAGAACCAAAGCCCTGTAGATACCCAGGACCTACTTTATCACACAATTGTTTCAGACTGATGTGGCCTTACCCTGTGATTAAGTTGGGGAAAATGTACCTCTTTTTGTTCTTCTTTCCTTTTGTATCCTCCTTTATCTAATAGCTCTGGAGGCAGATTGAGCCAAGCAGGTGATAAACGTCTCTGCCATGCTTAGTTTTTCAGTTGAATAGATACACACTTTCCCTTGGAGGCATTCCTTATGCCAAAAGACAGGGAGGGGAAAAAGGAGAGATGAGAATCAAAAGGCCATTTAATTTTTTCTCTTTTACAATCTTGTAAAGCAAGTGATTTTTCATTTTAATTATACAAGGAGCTCATTAACGGTTTCTGCAACTCAGATGATTTAGTAGATGTGAACTGAGCACGTTTCACTGGTTTAAAATCTTAATATTGTTGAGATAAATTAACATATTTGTTACTTGGGAATTATTATTTGCTAACTCGTAGCCTATTAAAACACTACACCTGTGTTAAAAACATTTTACAAAGTGTTTTCCAGATATGTGATTCTCAGTTTTAATTCTAGCATTAAAAATGGACAAGTATGTCTAAAACCATAGCCCCATAATAGGGGTATATTTTGAAGTGTGCTTTGGAGCACACTGATGGATGTGTTAGGAATTATTTGGGTAGATATTGAGGCTACCAGCAGTGACATTATTGTGTTTAGCTGTTTCTTGTGGGAGTTAAAACACAACGGGAGGGTCATGCTGGTGCGTGGTAGCTTCCTTGTTGGTGAGAAGGAAAATCCACTCTGGGGCTTAGTGTGAGCTATCCATGGTCCTGAATCCTCCCCCTCAAACATGTTCAGCAGCTTGAATAGCTCCTTTAACTCCCAACAGATTCAGTGGCACACCAACCTGGGGGCCACCTCTCACTACCGGTGATTGGTAAGAGAATTTCCCATAAAGTATACTTTATTGACATTTCAGCCTCCATATACAAATAGGAGCAGAACATGTTTTTCCATAAGGAGACAATATCATAGGACAGTCATAATGTAATTAAAAACAATTGCTATAATTCATTAGAAATAATTATATACCAAAATATTATAAAATGATGCTTTCAACCATTCTACAACAGGACACCTTGAAGAGTATTTCTTGTTTTTGTCCAACAGGTTATATCCTGATAAAAAATTAGCAGAGCCCTTTGATATATTATTATATTTATATTTATTTATACTCCATTTGATCTCACCTGAAGGTGACTCAAGTATAATTTATGACTTAAAATAAAAAGCATTAGCAAACAATTTAAAATATACAAATATCAAACATTAAAATATAATTGAATATAAACACCATTAAGAATCCACAGTTAAAATCCATTAAATCATATTCAAAGTTTAAAACTACAGGATATCTTAAAGCAGATATTTTATCGGACTGTTGGTAGTGGTTTTATTTGCACCTGTCTGTTGATTATAGTATTGTCCTGGGCTGAATTCTGAACTACTGGTATTTTCATGCTGATTCTTATTTCTATTATATTGTGTTTATGTTTTTTGTAAGCTGTTGTTATTTTCAAACTGCTTTGCATACTGCCTAAAGTTTCCATAGGAAACATTTTAACACACAATGTTAGAAGAAACAAGAACTAAGATACATTATACATTTCCTTTGAAATTTATTTTATTGTTACGTGCCTTTAAGTCATCTCAGAGTTATCAATACTCTATCCCAGGGTTTTCTTGGCAGGATTTATTTAGTGGATGTCTGACAGAGAGTGTGACTTGCCCAAGGTCACTAGTGGGGAATTTATATGGATGAACAGAGATTTGTAAGATGGTGTCTTGGAGTAAAACATTTAAACCACTATACCACAGTACGTCTCTTCTAATAAACAGTATACCTTTCTAGGCATTTAAAAAATAGGGGTGCAAAGAGAAGATCCCACTTTAGCACTTCAGAGGGAGGATCCATTTTGCTGGCAACATATTGGTCTGGAACCTATACCAGAATTCTACTTTGAAAAATCCAAACCTTTGTGTCTTCTCACTGACTGCAATGGGGAATAGTAATTTTTGTTTTAATATAATTCTGCAGGCATAATTGTTCCTTCTGATGGGATGAAAAACATTGTATATCAGAGAGAAAAGTGCAAAGGTCTTTGTGCAGGATCAGTCGTTGAAAGAGGGAAGGTTCACAGAGGAATTGCTTTTCCTTATTGTTTTCTCGGAAATATGTATGAAAACAGCATTCATAATAAAAGTCTCTTTATCTAGGTCACATACCAAATTCAAAGCAGACAGGTACAAAAGCTTTGTATTATATGAGACTTTATATATGGAAAGGAGGAGTGATCTACTCCTGTTACCCTGTAAACTTGTAGCAAATACATATGAACGTGTCATATAGCTGACCCTAGGGGAAAAAAATCTGCAGATTTTCTGACAGATACATGCAGCAGTGCTGAAAGAACTATTTGAGTCACCCAAAAGGGCACAAAAAGACATGTTCACATTTTGTGTGCCCTGTTTTGTTTCTTTGCAAACCCCTTATTGCTTACATGGTTTTGTTTCTTCCATCCAAACTCTATTTCCTCTTTATTCCCACGCATTGAAGAACATTGTATAACCCCAGTTCTATACTGGTAGTTTTGGAGGAAATTTTCTTGCCATTTCATCTTTATCTCACCCTTCTGCTGTCTGTAATTCCCAGATCTATCCCTCCTCCTCTTTATGGGGGAAAGGGAAATCTGAGCTTATGGCCAATTTTCACTAGCAGCAACATATACTAGTGAGTGGCAGAAGAAATTCCCAAAGCATCACCTGCTTCACCTACTAATATCCTAATGTTCTCCCACTGATATCTGTCTTGCCTACCCTTCCTGGGTTGCAAAAAAAATATGATGTGCTCCTGCTACTATGGAGCATCAGAGAGAAGAAAACTGAATGCCCTTGGTCTGTTTAAACCCAAGACATGGCTATGTTCATGCAAGGACTCTTCTTCCTTACATAATGAACATCAGTGATTACAAAATACCTAAATCAAAGAATATGGACATCACAGTATTGAACTGCCAGCTTCTATTTTCCTCACAATTCTTGGACAACTTAAACCACTATCAACTCACACCACATGACACATGACCTTCAAAACTGGCTATGTGAGGGATCCATTATGAGCAACAATACATGTACAGCAGCAACAAAGCAACCTACATATACCATACAGAAGCAAGTGAGGAGTAACCTCTTGGAAATCAAGGAGGGGAGTGTTCTCAAATAGCAAAAGGAAAGTGGCCTTAATGAGAGAAGGACCCCAATGGCATCACATCAGTGATCCAGAAGCAGCACATTCTTCCAGGGGACAAAGGACATTGGAAGAAATAGAACCACTGGGGACACCTATTCTTGGTCCACATTTAAACATCAAAGCATTGAGTAAGAGTAGCAAAACTAGGAATGCTAGTAGAAAGTAGACAAAACCAAAGCTACCTCAACAAGGCTATACAAAATGAACAACCATTAGAAATGGGAATGTCCACACTGTGGATAAAGGAATGAGGGGCAGGTCAAGACTTCTGCCATATTATCACTGCCATTGTTGAAGGCATTCATTAAGCAGATCAGAAGATTAGGAGATCACCATGGACATCAAACAGATACCAGAATCTGAAGATGCCAGCCACAGTGAAACGTCAGGGGGAAATGATGCTAGAGCATAGCTATACAGCTTGGAAACCACACAACACTCCAGTGATTCTGGCCATGAAAGTCTTCGACAATCCCCAAATATTCTGCAACACTCCCAACTATTTGTTTTATTTCACTACAAGGAAACTCCCATCCACAAAGGGTATAACCTTGAGTCAGGGTGTGCACTCTCTGTCTGAAACAATTATGTAGCAAAACTACTGCTCAAAACAATGGCACACCCTCCATTTGTCCCAATTTGGCAAGGACATTCCTGATCAACCCTGTTATTCAACACTTCCAACTGTTTCTGCAATGATCCAGTTTTTCTCTCCTTCTCTTACTTTTCCCCTTCTGTGTTGCTTATTTCTACTGCTACAAAACTGAGTTCAAAGTGCAAAAAAAGTATGTACTCAACTAACGCAGATTTTGGGAAGAGAGAAGGGTATTGAACTTTGCCTTTTCCAGTAAAGTTAGAGAAAAGCAAACTGCTGCCACCTTCCCTAGTTTGCGTCTTCTTGTGCATCGCTTTTAATATTTTGACCATTTTGCTTGGTCACATCTTCTCAGTTTTCATTTGCAAAATGTTGGAGGTCATGTAACAAAATAATCGACCCAGTGGTTTTTCTACGAACACACAAAAGCACAGCACCCCTGACACTCTAACCAAAAAATGTGAAAAAATCAGGCAAAGATGGGTGAAAATGAAACTGGAAATAACATTTCATCATATGTGATTTTGGTACATTTGTATGGCCTGGAAGGATGAAAAATTCTCACCAGAAACATTGCCTGCCCCCTATTTGATCATAACACAGCAACAATCTTTTTCTGCTTTGAAATTATTATTTTCTGTTAAATTGTGCGGTACTTACTTTGAAGATAGTTGTTATACTCCAGAAACTTTATTTTTGTGGATGCCACATGAGACTCTACAAGATATTCATGGAAAAACTATAGCAAAATGTGCTGCAGGATGTCCCACAAAAACAAAGTTTTTGCAGTTTAATAAACCTTTCCATGTTTTTATGATTTATTTATTTATTTTATATACCGCTCTTCTCCCCCAGGAGGACCCAGAGCGGTCTTACATAATGGCAAGATTAATGCCACATATAATACAAAATATAGTAAAAACCAAAAATCGTAAAAACACACTTAAAAACCAATATCGTATCCAAATAAAACAGTAAAACACTGTGTGACCGTTACAACAGGGCCAGTAGCATTGGGCCAAATTAGGAAATGACATTTATAACACAGGAACAAAAATCATGTTATGGAGTGTAATCTGTAGAATACGGTTTCTGCAGAATACTACAGATGAAGCATTCCTTATCCAGAATTCCAAAATCCAAAATGCTCCAGAATTGTTTTCATATAGTTTACACCTTGGCTTTCTGAGAGTTCAATGCACCCAAACTTTATCTCATGCATGAAATTATTAAAACATTGCTAATAAAATTACAGTCAGGCTATCTGTATAAGGTATATATAAAACATAAATGAATTTCATGCATAGACTTGGATCCCATATCCAAGAATCTCATTTTTATACAGATATGCAAATTACATGTATTCTAGAATCCAACAAAATTCAAAATACTTCTGGCCACAAACATTTTAGATATGTGAGACTCAACCTTTATTCGCTTCAGTATTGTTTCTTCACTGCTCTCACTAACAGATCATTAAGTCATGCAAAATTTGTCTAAAAATATTATTGCATACAGGCTTATCTCTGACTTAGGAAATAGGATATAGGAAAAGTCCCTATATCATGAAAAAGGTGGAATAAAATTAAGTCAATAGAGTAAATAACACACATGCCTTCAGTGAGGAAAAAACTAGAACTAGGAAAATCTCCTGGACCAATTCTGAAACAACTGCATTGGCTACCAATAGAACATTGGATCTCTTACAAGATACTGATCCTGACATTTAAAGCTCGAAATGGCCAAGGACCATTATATCTTAGGGACTGCCTCATTCCTTTTTTTCATCAGTGGTCACCACGATCCTCCCAGGAAAATCTCCTATATGTACTGGGCCCTAGGGAGGTACACCTGGAAGCTACAAGGTGTAGAGCCTTTTCGACCTATGCTCCAATTCTGTGGTACTCATTGCCTCCATATGTTAGAGCAATGTTGAAGTTGCGACCTTTTGTAAAAGCGCTCAAGACTTGGCTGTTTGGTTGTGCATTTATGTAAATCAGATCTAATTTGCCAAATAGTCACTGCTGAATGTTTTTATATTGTGGAATGATATTTTAAATTGTAAATCGCTCGGAGCACTCTGGTGGAGAGCGACTAATTAAGAAATAAAGTGAAGTGAAGTGAAAGAAGTGAAGACCTCTAAGCAGAGTTTGATGCCATCGATGATGGTATCCTTCTGGTCCGTCTTGCTGGGATGGGATTAGGAGTCACCATTCTACAGTGGCTGCTTTCTTTCCTAGAGGACCGAACCCAGAAGGAGGTGCTGGGTGACTCTTGTTCAACCCTTTGGCCAATAACCTGTGGGGTCCCTCAGGGATCTATTTTGTCACCCATGCTGTTCAATATCTACATGAAACTGCAGTTTGGGCTTTGGTGCCATATTTATGCAGATGACACCCAACTCTATTACTCCTTTCCACCAAAAGCCAAGGATGCCATTCTGGTCCTGAATCATTGTCTGTCAACAATAATGGACTGGATGAGGGTGAATATTGAAATGAAATCCTGGCAACTTGGGGGTGATCCTGGATTCATCACTGACCCTGGAGGCTCAGGTTTCGGTGGTGACCAGGAGTGCCTTTGCACAATTAAAACTTGTGTGCCAGCTGTGTCCATACCTGGAGATGCCAGATCTGGCCATGGAGGTACATGCCTTAGTTACATCCCGATTGGAGACTACTGCAACACGCTCTATGTGGGGCTGCCTTTTAAGAGAGCTCGGAAGCTTCAGCTAGTTCAGAGATCAACAGTCAGGTTATTAATGGGATCACTGTACAAAGAGAGAACAACTCCTATGCTGCGGCAGCTACATTGGCTTCCAGTTTTCTACCAGGCAGAATTTAAAGTGCCGGTTATCACCTTTAAACCCCTGAACAGTTTGGGTCCAGAATACCTGGCTAACTGCACCTCCTCATATGAGCCTACTCAGGCACTGCGCACATTGTCCCACCCCCATCTCAAACCCAGCTGGTGGGAACGAGAGAGAGGGCCTTCTCTGTAGTTGCCCCTCGCCTCTGGAACTCCCTCCTGAAAGTGACCAGAATGGCCCCATGATCACTGTCCTCCTTTAGGAAGCAAATAAAAACTTTCCTACGCATATGGAGATATGAACGTTTAAAGATCCGGCAATATGAAATAAGGAATGGAATTTAGATACAGCTTTTAACTTTGTGTTATTAACATGATGTCATCTGTTATTGTTGTTTTCATGTGAGTTGCTTTATTGTTGAATGCTCTGTTATGTTTATTATGAATTGTTTTATTCTATTGTTGTATTTTATGGCATTGGATGTTTGTCTTTTATGTTGTGAACCGTCCTGAGTCCCCATGGGGAGATAGGGTGGGATAGAAATAAAGTTTTACTTACTTACTAGGACACCAAGGTGGTAATTCCTCTGCAGAGTTATACATGTCGGTGGCACAGTTTTGTGTTGTTGTTATTATGCTCAAACCTCCAGGGGACTTGAGAGAAAGCTCTGCTGAATGTTCCGCTCACTGCTTACTATGGTCGAGGAGGGGATATAGCTAACCACCCAGCTGCACGTACAGTTCTGTGATTCTCTTTGCAGCTGTTCTTTTGTTCTACAAAATGAAGCCACTGAGGCTGCAATTAGAAGGGGGAAACTAGCAGTAGGAATGATCTCCTTAATCCTTTCTCTTTACACCATTTCCCAAGTAGAAATTGCTCCCGACACACATATTTAATTTGTTCCCCAACCTGTATAAATTGTGCTTCTAACAGAGAAACATGTTTAAGTGGTACCAAAGGCACAAATAAGTGAAATGTAAACACCATACAACGGAAGGCACACACACAGTACAAAATGATCGCTGGCCACCTGAGCCATAAAACCCATGAAACAGACTTAACATATGTTATAACAGATAACACGGACCTCCTATTCTGTGCCTGTGCCATATAATCCTGTGTCTGTGCCATATAATCCACTTTCTGAATCCAGATTATCTGCTTTGAACTGGATTATATTAGTTTACATTGACATATCATCCAGCTCAACGCAGATAATCTGGATACAGAAATTGGATTGTATGGCAATGTAGATGAGGCCTTAGAAATGTTACTTCTGCTTCATTTTAAATAGAATTAATCACAAAGAAATTTTAAGACTGATGGAACAACAACTTTGTGTATTTATTTAAAATAGGCATGATATGTATTTTTTTGTATTTAAAAATCTGTAAGTCACTCGAGTATCTATTACAGAGAAATGGGATATTACTGAACACCAACTGCAACCACAATAACTACCTACCAATACGAATACTATTCTCAGAATTATGACTTCATCACAGATCATGCTACTTAAAACAAAAATACTATTTCAAACTGGAGAATAACGTAACAGACCCTTCTGTTGTTTACTGTCCATCACAAAACCTTAATGTACAGAAATGGTTTGGGAAGAGATGCATTTAACAAAGAAAACCAGACACTGTGAGGAGAGAGTGACTAAAAAAACCTTCTGTCCTCTCCACCAATTTCCATCAACTCAATAAATGCAGATTTCAGGCCACATGCTTGCTGAGATAACTTTCCATCCCGTCACAGTAAGATATATGCTGATTTAAAGCTACTGACTTGACTACAAAGGTGTATTTAAGTCTGTGGCCTGGAGATAAGGTTGTAAGGGACAGACCTCTCTCAGCATGTATTTCAAAAGTGACTCATGTATTACTGGGCTGGCAGACTGTTAGTGAATTCAGCAGAAATGAGTCCAACTTCCATCTACATAACTTATTGTTTTGGGGGCAACAGAGCTTGGAATCCTCTAATCATGCAACAAAGAAACTGCTCCTCAAAACCTACCTCTCAGTTGTGCATGGAAATCTATCAGTCAATGGAGAGAAGGAGGAGAACACAAAAGTGTCCAGCTATGTTCTTCTAGCTGGACTCAAAGCAATGGATTTCATTTTCTGAGACCATGCAAGACCCCCTGGGAAGTCCTTGGGGACACCTCTTGCTTTTAAAACCAGGAACATTTTTCTCAGCCAACATCAATTCCAATTCCTGTTTTGCAGCTAAATAACCAAAGGCAGACATTATTCTTCTCCCCGCCTACCTTGCATGAGTCTGGGTGAAAAAATCCTAACAATGAAGGGGTCTCTCTGTGCTGAGTCAGGCAGCGAGATCTGGCTTTGTATCAGTTGCACAAACCAACAGGCACTCTTTCATCCTCTGCAGAGTGATGTGAAGGATGAACAAACCATTATAGGCTTTACTGTTACATCTGAGCACCTACTGAAAGGACAGCAGATGAGGGAATTAACATAAATACACTTGACTAGTCCATTTAACTGCTGGTAAAAACAGGTTCGGAGGAATTGTAGGGGTATCTTGTGACATTATCTCCTATGAAAGATTAAATCAAATACAGTGAAATCCCCATATGCCTGGAGGAACGTTCTCAGGTTTTGTGTGGACATGCAGAACCATGGATAATAGCAAACCCCATTGACAGACTTCTGGGCTAAGAATACTATGACATCATGCTAGAGGAGCTAGAAAATGCCTAGAGATCACATTTTTGTTAGACATGGATTAGTAAAATCACAGATGCCTGTCCTGTGGATACAGGGGTAAACAGATTAAAATGTATTTAGTTATATTATTATTTAGCCTTGCTACTCTGCATAGCAGAATATGGAGTATGTAGCTCTCCAAAGTTGGCTGGAAGCAATGCCAACAGTGAAGGACGTTGAAAGTCACACATTCCTCATCCGTGCTATACCCATTTTCCTGGGAGTAAGTTGCCAAAAGCGCAATGGAAGTTATTTATAAGAGAGCAAACGGATTACATTACCCAGCTGTTTTATTTATTTATTTATCTATTTACAATACAGTAGAGTCTCATTTATCCAAGCTAAATGGGCCGGCAGAACCTTGGATAAGCAAATATCTTGGATAATAAGGAGGGATTGAGGAAAAGCCTATTAAACATCAGATTAGGTTATGATTTTACAAATTAAGCACCAAAACATCATGTTATACAACAAATTTGACAGAAAAAGTAGTTCAATACGCAGTAATATTATGTTGTAATTACTGTATTTACGAATTTAGCACCAAAATATCATGATATATTGAAAACATTGACTACAATAAGCGGTACCTACATTTTCCTACCTGATAGATGCAACTATCTTTCGGGTTGCTAAGGTCAACAACGAGCTAGGCTATTTTAATGGTCGGGTGGTCAATCCAATGCGGGCTGGCTTTGAACTCATGACCTCTTGGTCAGTAGTGATGTATTGCAGCTAGCTACTAACCAGCTGTGCCACAGCCCGGCCCTTTATGGATAATAGCTCTAAAAATCTAGGAGTTTATTTATCTATTTGATTGATATCTTGGCCTTTTTTCAATATGAAACCCAAAGCAGCACACAATATAAGTAAAAGTATATATAGCTAAAACTGTTTATGGTGCAGAAGTTTTCAAAATCAGTAATTAATCACTCTTATTGAAATGTTAATTTAAAACAATTATAATATATTAAACACACACACACATTTATAAATATCCTGATTAATCCTATCACTCTACTTTTTCAGATGAAAATGTCCTAGTTTCTCTGTGCTCTTCTCCTCTTCCCCCCTTCCCCCTTCACTGTCACCTTCCTTCAAGTGTGTAAACTAAGGCCCCTTCTACACTGTCCTTATAGCCCAGGATCTAATCCCAGATCATCTACATATTCCATATTATATGGCAGTGGAGACTTATATAATCCAGTTCAAAGCAGATAACCTGGGATTGGATCTTGGGATAAAAGGACAGGGTAGAAGGGGCCTTAGTTAAAAGGGTAAATATCATTAGCTCCCGGTGGCACAGTAGATTAAGCCCTTGTGCCGGCAGGATTGATGACTTAAAACTTGGGTTACTGACCTGAAGGTTGCCCATTCAAATCCAAGCTCATGGATGAACTTCCTCTATCAGCTCCAGCTCCATGCAGGGACGTAAGAGAAGCCTCCCACAAGGATAGTAAAAGCATCAAAACATACGGGAATCTCCTGGGCAACATCCTTGCAGACGGCCAATTATCTCACACCAGAAGCAACTTGCAGTTTCTCAAGTCACTCCTGACACAAAAAAAATTAGTACTCAATTAATTCAAAAGGGGGAGAAAAGACAAGGAAGTAAAATCTTGACCTTTCCAGTAGGTTCAGGAAAAGTAAACTGTCCAAAATAGAAGAATCCAGAAGCTATTCAAGTCGATAAACAAGAATATTCAACATGCACTTGGCAATTCCTGACTCTTTACATTCTCTAATCCCATAATTGGAAGAAATTTAGCAAGTGCTGGGAAGCTGCTAAATATACATTGCATTCCCAAAAGATGTCAGAAGAGATAAATCCATACAAGAATACATATCCACTTAGCATAATCCCATCATAACCATTCTGCTTCAATACTATTTGTGCATATGTGAGAACTTCAATATATGCATGGACTTCCATTATGACCTACTCACATCATAATGGAAAGTGAGAGAAACTCTGCACACATGTCTTCCACCCATATTGAAATGAATAAAGAAGCCAACAGTGACATCACTTTGGGATTTGCATTTCAGAGACAAACTCATGTGTCTTAGGCCACTTCTGCACTGTCCTATATCACAGGATCTGATCCTAGATTATCTTCTTTTCCCAGATTATTTGGCAGTATAGACTCATATAATCCAGTTCAAAGAAGATCATTGGGTTAGGGTAGGACCGTGTAGAAGGGGCCTTAGTCAGAATGAATATTTTGATTACTAGTGCAAAATTACTTCTTCTTCAGAAGAAGAACAATTTCCCCAAAGGTAGGCAAGATAGTCTGAAGTGTTCTTACAATTTGTACAGTGGCATAAGATTAGAAATGATCGTGATGATGGGATTTTAAAAAAAGGAAAGAGGATAATCTAAAAAACAGCAGGTGAAAAAGAACAAACAAAGGAGAATTTCTATCAAGTGAGAATCAATTGATACTTATGCAGAGTGATCAGCAGCAACCAGCATCGCATTAACAGGTTTCAGCTGAAGCATAACCCATCCCCCAAATTAGAAAAAGGCTACGAGAAAGAACATGTTGAAATGAATCTGGATCCAATGAACTACTATTAGAGAATGCCATCAAGGCAAAGCTTTGGCAATCTGGAGAAAGCTCATTTTGGCCCCTTAGAATCATAGAACCATTCAACATTCCCATATAAAATCCAAGTTCTTTCCCCCTTGGCCTTCTCTGAGTCAATCCGAGCAAGAAAGTGGATCACATATCTTTTTTTCCCAGCTGGTCTATATATACCAGGATGAGCGCCACCATTTTCCTGTGGCATCCTGGTATTTGAGAGAGATTGTATGCTAGAGGAACCAAGCTAGCTCTGTGTTTTATCTCAGTGTCATCGCTGCTCAGGATCACTTTTTTACTCATTTCTCATTCACATCTTTGACTGACTCATTTATTACCCTTCCCTAGGTTTTTTAAAGGAAATTTTATTTAAGAATTTCCTAAAAATCGGTAGATAATCTAAATGTTCTGAAACTTGGAGGGCTTGAAATCAGAAATGTGTCCTCCAAGTGTGGTCATTTTCGTCCCGATAGCCCTAAAATGATTGAAAGGGGAACCTCATAGGTTCCCCTACTGCCACCAATGGGCCAAATCTTCCTGGAGCAAAAACAGAACTTTCAGCTGATGTATTGAGAAATGGTATTTTCCCCCTCCCGGTTTCAGGAAGTTCCCAAAAAATGGAATTTGGGGGGGGGGGGGGGGGCGCGAAAATTGTCATTGAAACGGTACAGGCTTTTCCAGAATTGCACACCACTAATATATATATATATATAGACTGCACTTATATCAATGTCTTGGACGACAATTGCCTTACAACTGTGTCATACTTGAGTCTTTCTGCATAGATAAAGGAAAGGATATTAAAAGTGTATTGAGCAATTATCATATATATAGTCTGCCTAAACCACATAATTTTAATAAAATGAATCCCAAGGCTGTGTAATCACAACTTTCGGCATATAGCCATTGCTACACTCTATGTTTGCAGGTTCATTTCCAAGGCCCACACTCATGGGCTTCCAGGTATATAACCTCTGCCTATGTGGGTTGTACATGGATTAGCTGGAACAAAAACAACTTGCAAGGGTGTAAAGTAAAGCAGATTTCTTTGGCTGGAACCGCAATGATAAGAAGAATACACAAAATGCCCGCACAGAGGCAAATGCATTAAGTTATCTGTTTGAACAAGAACCATTTGAACTCCCTCTCCCCCTAAACTGGTTCAAAGAGAAAATTCGATTCTTCTTTCTTGTAAACTTTGTCATCGGCCAAATCAAATGTTCCTCTAATTCACCAAGGTGCTCAGAATTGTCTCTTTGCAAACAGCTTTTTTCCCAAAGTGACACGAAAAATGGCAAATTTTTAAATTACAAGTTGAAGGTCACAGCCCTCAGACAAGGTGATAAAAGCTCAGGAACATATTGAATTCCCCACTAGAAGCTGGAGTTACAGCTGGTGGCAAATTCCCCCCTCCACGTGCCTTTTCAGTGGCCCCTGAGGGACTGTTTTCAGAAGGCTACAGGAAAAACTTTGGAAGTTAACTTTAAAAATAATTAGTTACAGCTGTGTCGCTATTGTGTACCTTCAAGCTGTTTCCGACTTATATTGACCCTAAAGTGAACCTATCACAGTGTTTTCTTGGCAAGATTTGTTCAAAGAGGATTTTGCCTCTGCTTTCCTGTGAGGCAGAGAGAATGTAACTTGTCCAAGTTCATCCAGTGGGTTTCCTTGACTGAGCAGGAAATGGAATCCCAATCTACAAAGTCATAATCTAATGCTCAAACCACTGCACCACACTGAAAGCCATATAAAATTATTATGCATTATGTATTTACATTATTTCTGTATTGGCTTCCAACCTACAAGTGCTTCCCTAGGCAATGAACAAGTAACAACTAATGAAAGTATATATAAGAAATTTTAAAAAGAAATTTAAAAATTTAAAAAGTACTCCCTAAACTCAGAGAATCAGTCTTAAACCAATTCTACAATTCAGTTTTGAAACAGTTGAAATAATAATTTCAAACACTGAATGCCATGAGGAACATCATCGTTTTGGTTGCCCACCAAAAACATAACAGAAATGACTTCTATGGGAACCGAGTTCCAAAATTGAAGCGCTGCTACAAAGAAAGCCCTGTGATGTATACCCACCAACATAATTTTGCAAGGTGTTGGAGCACCCAACAAAGTCTACTCTGAAGATCTCAAATTTTTGTTGGGCTCATATGGGAGAAGATGGTCTTTCAGATATCTTGGCCCTAAGTTTTTTCAGCTTTATAAGTCAATACAACACCAGCACACTGGATTGAGAGAAGCAAACTGGAAGCCAAATTCTTGAAGGAACAGTACTTGCACGAACCATATCACATATCCTTTAAAATGCACACTGGATTGCTGCTGCATTTTAGACTAGCTGCTACAGTAGAGTCTCACTTATCCAACATAAACGGGCCGGCAGAACGTTGGATAAGTGAATATGTTGGATAATAAGGAGGGATTAAGGAAAAGCCTATTAAACATCAAATTAGGTTATGATTTTACAAATTAAGCATCAAAACATCATGTTATACTACAAATTTGACAGAAAAAGTAGTTCAATACGCAGTAATGCTATGTAGTAATTACTGTATTTACAAATTTAGCACCAAAATATCACGATGTATTGAAAACATTGATTACAAAAATGCGTTCGATAATCCAGAATGTTGGATAAGCGAGTGTTGGATAAGTGAGACTCTACTGTACTTCCGAACACTTTTTGAAGGCAGACCCATGTAGACATCTTACAGTAGCTTAATTAGGAGGTAACAAAGTTATGCACCACCCTAGCCAGACCTGACTTATCCTAACAAGTCAATAAAGAAGACTAGACAAAGACACTGTGACTTGTCCAAAGTCATTCAGTAAACCACTTAGATGTTGTCACAAACCAAGACAATGCCCACTAATGGGCACAATCTCCTTTCTTACTCTTCCTTATTGAAGAAACCCAAGTTTGCCTTTTGTGTGAGTTATGTGGAGGACTCACTCCAAGCCAAAGTGAGTAATTTCATCACTGTACTGCTCTGGGAAATAATTCTAATGTACTACAATAAAACACTGGAAACATTCACCAAATGCCTTAGGAAGGCTACAGCTGTCTCTACATATTGAGACATAAATAATAAACACCCCAAATTTGAGGAAAGGTGAGAATATAAATTGAGAAATTGCATTTTTTTCCAAATAAATATCCATAAATCAGGTCTTTATTTTTGGCCCCAGTAAATTGGTTTTAAGCTCCACTCTCCTCCCAAAACAGACTTTTGTTCATATGGTTCTTTAGAGAAAAATGTGAGATGCAATAAACACAAGTTTGCATTTTTCTCAAATAATATGCATAAATGAAAAGGAATGAATTCCTAGAGGAGTAGGAGCAGATATACTGGGAACAGAAATTTCTACTTTGGTGGGCAAACAATGGAGAGATAGAATGTGTGTGAGAGAGAGACTGGCAGCTGGCATTCATTTCCTGGGAATATCCTACACAGTGATGCCATGTGCATTTATATTGTCTCATTCTGAAATGGATTCTGGGAAAAAGAAGAGAAGCGGTATTGGAGGCAAAGAAACATCAATGTTTGCATAAAGTGATTACTGAGAGAACAAAACCTAGATGAAGCCTGACCTGTGTTTTCACAGCTATATCTTCTGTACTCAAGCCTTTTGCTTCCTTTTTACCTGCAGGCATCACTTGCAGGGCTGTAGTCCGGGGGGGGGGGGGGGGGGGGGAGGGGGGAGGGGTTAGAGGTTCAACCCCTCTGAAATTTTTCATTTTTTTAAACCTGGTTTATTCATAAATTTTAACTGATTAACTAAATTCCCATGAGTGTCTACGGACGTTTATTTGTCTTGAGTGTCCACTGAAGTTTATCGATGGAGCCTGATTTCTAATTTATTTTGTGTTATGGACTCTTCATGTTTCGCTAAAAATGGTTTCACCCCCTTCCCCCATTTTTTTCTGGCTATGGTCCTGATCACTTGCCTCTGCTTTCTCTCAAGATGTTTGTTAGGCTCTTTGTCTCTTTTGTCTGGAAGGAACATCAGTGGGGATTCCTGCCCTAATAATGGATTCCAGCTGATACCTACACATCAGACTTGGCTTTTAGGGGCTCTTCTAACCCAATTAAGTTGTCTGTCTCCTTTACTATCCATCCTAAGATGGACATGCTCACTTAACAAGTTAATTGAATGGAGTTAACCAATTTTATGGGGGGTGGAGAGTACACTGTCGTTTGTTAAGATATTTAAAATCTAAATACAATTTTAAACACCTCCCAATTTCAGCAACACTGCAACACGCATAGAAATACATGTAAACACCTAGTCCACATGCCTGCTTGTGACTCACACTGGAGTAGATCTAGTTATACAAGTGGTTTCACATGCTGGATGGGGAGTAACTATTCTGTTGTGCAATGGGTGTGTACTAGGCTCACCTGCCAGTTCTGTAGTCAGTTGCACAGTGATGTAATCGAATATAACTCTGACACTATCTCTCCAGTACATTTATGCTATGCAACTGCTGAGCAGTTTGTTCACTACCAATTCCACTGTATATAGAGGTACACAAGACAGGATGAAGTACTCACCTCTAACAGTTAAGTGTAAAGGGCAGAGAACTGTGTCCACACTTCCATACGCACCAGTTGTTCTGATTTAACAGAGAGAATTCCAATTAATGCTCTGTAATCTTACTTTTTCAGCTGTTTTAAAAATGTCCCAGTTTCTTTCTCTTCGTCTCATCTTCCTCTGTTGCGCTCAGCTTACTTCCACTCGCACAAAGTGAATTTAAAGTGCAAAAGTACTTTTCACTCAATTATCACAGTAAAAACAGAGGATAGGATGTTGCAGAATCTTTCCCTTCTTGTTAGGCTTAGGATGTAGTCTTTCCTGGCTGGTATATACTTATATATCAATTGTTATGATTGAGCCTCATGGCTCTGTTACTGACAGACGTGGGCGTAAGACTCCTCGAGAGTCAGATACTCTCGAGGAGCGAGAGAGAAAAAGACTGCGAGACATATTTGCAGCACCATCTGACGAGGAGTCTTTCGAAGGGTTTACGGAGAGAATGGAGGAGGGGCTGGTTAGCTCAGAGGAGGATGAGATGGATTGGACTCGGGTAAGGGAGGAAGTGGGTGCCACTGGCCATGATGGGACAGAAGATGAATGGGGACCTTCAGGATTAGACCCATGGTTTAGCTGGAGGGATGGGACGGGATCCACAGCTGGAGATGCTGTTGGGCGTAGTCAGAGGTGTTCCAGCTCTGACGAGGAAAGTGATGAGGAAACGCCCGGGTTAAGGAGGACAGCTGACAGTGATGAAGATTTGTAACTGGCATAAAATGGGGCTTGAGAGCAATTGCAAATTGCGTTGGGCAAGGTAATCTGGGCAAACGCTTGGGATCCGTGTGTGTGTGGGACGCTTCCCTGAAGACTTGTGTGCTTTCCTGTGCTGTGACCTTGACCTTCCGTCGTCTTCTTGACGGACGCCATCTCCTGCTTTGAGAACTCGGACTGAACTGACCACGGCTTGTCTTCCCCCCCTTCTTGGACTTGGAAAAACTACAAACGTCTGCTTCTGGCTTTGATCTACGGAACGGAACTGGTCTACTCAACTGCTACAATCCTTGGCTGATTTACTCGTGTCGGAGATCCTGTCTGCTGTGTGTGTGGGGGAGCGACGCAAGTTACTCTAAGCACAGTGTTGGCAGCAGAGAGGAATCTGCTGCCAATTAGTTGCATTCTTTGTATCTTTTGTTCCTTGGCTTTCGTTTCGTTTATACCCAGGCTGAAGCAAGCAGTTTGTTTTTACCCGGATTAAACTCCGGTTTAATCCGGTTTATCTTTTGAACATTTACTTTTGCCCCTTTTTGCTCCTAAAGGCAAAAACTGCCTGGCCCTTGTGTTTTACGGGCATTTTTGAGTTCTGTAATCTAATAAACTCTGTTACTTTGAATCTTGTGGCGTTCTGTCCTTGACAGATTGCCCAACGCCCATAAAAAGTTTATTGCAGCAATAAACCCGTCAGGAAGACGATGGATGAGTTAAGGGCCAAAGTAGACCAATTGCAAACGGCTTTTACCGTTATCCAAACAGCTCAGGCTGTGAAAGGACATGTTTTGACTCCTGAACGCTTTGACGGAACCAGGTGCAAGTTGCCAACCTTTTTGGCACAAGTGGAGCTTTATTTTTCTCAGCTCAGTGCTCATGCTTTTCCTACAGACACTAGCAAGGTGGCCTTTATTTTGAGTTTGTTGACCGGTCCCGCAGGACAATGGGCCACTAATTTAATTTTGGGAAATGACCCAGTCAAGGACAATTTGAATAATTTCAAAAAGTTGTTAACTGATACTTTTGGGGATCCTCTCCGCACGGAGAACGCTGGGTGGGCTCTGTATCGGTTGAAACAGGGAAAGGGGACTGTTTTGGATTACTTAAATAAGTTTAACCTGTATCGCCACCAGCTGGATTGGGGGGAAAATGCATTCATGCTTTTATTTACTGCCGGGTTAAGTGATATGCTCCAGGATGAATTAGCACGCTTGGAGCCGGCTGAAAGCTGGGACGCCTTAGTAGCTAAGGTGCTGCGTTTAGACGCAAGGTTCGAGGCTCGTAAACACTCAAAAGCAATGTGTGCGCCACCCATGCATGTAACCAGGGCACCTGTGGTGATGGGGGAAGAGCCCATGGAGCTTGGGGTCTTTAAAAAGCTGTCTACAGAGGAAAAGAGCCGTAGGAGGCAGCTGGGCTTGTGTTTGTACTGTAGGAATGCTGGGCATTTTGCCAAAAATTGTAATGTGAAACCTTCCCAGCTTTCGGGAAAAGGCCAGCCCTAGTGCGACGTGAGTCCAACGCACTAGGGCTCCTCAAGCAGTCAACTGAGGGGAGGAAGCATGTTTTCGTACCCATTACATTATCTGTTGGGGGAAGGGAACTTGTTTCTACTTTGGCACTGCTGGACTCAGGGGCTACGGTCTCCTATGTAGATATTGAGTTTGCTAAGAAGCATGGCATTCCTAGAGTGCGCAAGGCATGCGACGTGTGGGTGGAAGGAGCAGATGGGAGACTGCTGGAGACTGGGGTGGTTAACCATGAAACCTCAGCAGTAACGTGGGAGGTGCAGGGAGTAACGGGAACGTTTGTGTGGGATATTACGAGCTTGCCTAGATATGATGTGATCCTGGGAATGGATTGGCTAGCTGTAGTAAACCCACAAGTAGATTGGGCGACACGTAAAGTGATCTTAAAGAGGCAGGATTGTTGCACTCTAAATGTTACTCATTCTGATATGGAGGGAGTGCCTGCTGAGTATGGGGAGTTCTCTGATGTATTTTGTAAAAGAGAAGCGGACAAATTACCACCGCACAGGCCATATGATTGCGCCATCAAGTTGGCAGAAGGTGCGAAACTGCCAGCAGGGAGGCTGTATGCCTTGACTGTACCGGAAAGGCAAGCTTTGCGGGAGTTTCTAGATGAAAATTTAGCCAAGGGGTTTATTCGCCCATCTAGTTCTCCAACTGCGGCACCGGTATTCTTTGTAGCCAAAAAGACTGGGGAACTTAGGTTGGTCTGCGATTATCGGATCCTAAACAAATACACCATTCGGGATAGGTACCCGCTGCCTTTAATCTCGGAACTGTTATCAAGGGTGCAAGGGGCTAAGGTCTTTACCAAGCTTGACCTGCGGGGGGCCTATAACTTAATCCGTATACGGGAAGGGGATGAATGGAAGACGGCATTTAACACGTGTTTCGGATGCCACGAGTTCCGAGTCATGCCTTTTGGGCTTTGTAATGCTCCTGCGGTATTCCAGAGGTTCATGAACGATGTGTTCAGGGACCTAATTGACCAATTTTTAGTGATTTATTTGGATGATATCTTGATTTTTTCTAAGGACGAGAAAGAACATCGTCAACATGTCAAGCAGGTTCTGCACCGACTGCGGGCTAATGGGCTTTTCGCCAAGGCTTCCAAGTGCGTCTTTCATGTGCCTGAAGTGGAGTTCCTAGGTCATGTAGTGTCAGGTAGGGAACTTAAAATGGACCCACATAAGGTTGACGCCGTCAACTCATGGCAGGAGCTGAAGACTAAGAAGGATGTACAAAGGTTCTTGGGTTTCGCTAATTACTACCGGGAGTTTATTCCGAATTTTGCAAAGCTCACGGTACCTTTGACGCAGCTTCTGCGCAAGAAACAGCCATTTGTGTGGGGGCGGGAAGCTCACGAGGCGTTTCTACAACTAAAGTCTAGTTTTCAATCGGACAACATACTAACCCATCCTGATGTTGACAGACCGTTCGTGGTAGAAGCGGACGCTTCTAGCTACGCGTTGGGGGCTGTATTGTCTCAGAAGGATTCCTCAGGGACCTTGCGTCCCTGTGGATTTTACTCGCGGCAACTAACACCCTTCGAGCAGAACTATACCATATGGGAGAAGGAGTTGTTGGCGATTAAGGTGGCGTTTGAGGTGTGGCGGCACTGGCTTGAAGGGGCACGGCACCAGATCGTGGTCAGATCTGATCACAAGAACTTAGAGCACTTGCAAACAGCAAAGAAGTTAAACCAGCGTCAAATCCGCTGGGCTTTGTTTTTCTCCAGGTTTAACTTCAAGGTGCAGTTCGTGGAGGGGAAGGCAAACTTGCGGGCCGATGCTTTATCCCGCAAGCCGGAATTTAAGACCAATGAGCAGGTAGTATGTCAGACCATCTTGCCTACTGCCTCTCTGTGTGTTGTAGATAATGAGCTTGGGTTACATGACCAGATCCTTGAGGCTCAGAAGGATGATGTGTGGACTCAGGAGCAACTGATGCTGCTCTCTGCAGGTAACCGTACCATACTGCCGCATCTCCAGGATCAAGACGGGGTATTGGTGCGTAGGGGGCAGGTTTACGTACCAGTAGGGACCCTCAGGTTGGAGGTGATTAGAGCCCACCATGACGAACCCATGGCTGGGCACTTTGGCAGGTTCAAGACCGTACAGCTTATCACCAGGAGCTACTGGTGGCCAAAGATGCGGCAAGACATTCTGCGCTTTTGTGACAGCTGCGCCGTTTGTCAGCAGAGTAAGACGCCTGTTGGGCGCCCTAGAGGGTTGTTATCGTCTTTACCTGTTCCGGAGAGGCCATGGCAAATCATTTCCATGGATTTTATTTCAGATTTGCCTAAGTCTGGGGGTTATACTTGTATTTGGGTGGTGGTGGATTTATTTAGTAAACTGGCTCATTTTATTCCTTGTTCAACCATTCCGGCGGCCCCTACGTTGGCCTTACTATTTACAAAGCACATCTATCGTTTGCACGGAGCACCCGAGGTGATTATTTCAGATAGGGCTCCGCAATTTGTGTCACGCTTTTGGAAACACTTCCATGAGTGTTTGGGGACTAAGTTAAACGTGTCTTCAGCTTTCCATCCGCAAACGGATGGACAGTCGGAACGGGTTAATGGGCTCTTAGAGCAGTATCTGCGTTGTTTTTGTTTAGATCAACCCACGGCTTGGGTAAAGTGGTTACCGGTGGCGGAATTTGCTTACAACAATGCGGTGCACACGTCTAGTCAGCATACGCCATTTGAGCTAACTTATGGTTTTCACCCACGGGGAGGTGTGGCGCCGTCGACCAATGTGGTCTCTTCGGACCCTGTGTACCGCTCTTCGGAAATGGCTGCATTGCATGATGTTGCCCGTCGCTTACTGTTGGAAGCTAAGGCAACGCAGAAGACTCAGGCTGACCGCCACAGGCAGGCAGGGGAGGAGTTGGAAGAAGGGGATTTGGTGTGGTTATCTTCCAAACATATTAAACAGGCTGGGGGAAAGTTTGCGCCTCGGTATTTGGGTCCCTTTCCTATCGTTAAAAAGATTTCTTCTGTTGCGTTTCGTTTGCGTTTACCGTCTAGTTTAAAGGTCCATCCAGTCTTTCATCGTTCGCTGTTGAAACTTGATACCTCTAGTCGTCGTGGTGCTATAGCGGAGGGTATCACTGCCACTTCTCCGCCATCGGGGGAGGAGGCCTTTGTGAGAGGGGATAGTGTTATGATTGAGCCTCATGGCTCTGTTACTGACAGACGTGGGCGTAAGACTCCTCGAGAGTCAGATACTCTCGAGGAGCGAGAGAGAAAAAGACTGCGAGACATATTTGCAGCACCATCTGACGAGGAGTCTTTCGAAGGGTTTACGGAGAGAATGGAGGAGGGGCTGGTTAGCTCAGAGGAGGATGAGATGGATTGGACTCGGGTAAGGGAGGAAGTGGGTGCCACTGGCCATGATGGGACAGAAGATGAATGGGGACCTTCAGGATTAGACCCATGGTTTAGCTGGAGGGATGGGACGGGATCCACAGCTGGAGATGCTGTTGGGCGTAGTCAGAGGTGTTCCAGCTCTGACGAGGAAAGTGATGAGGAAACGCCCGGGTTAAGGAGGACAGCTGACAGTGATGAAGATTTGTAACTGGCATAAAATGGGGCTTGAGAGCAATTGCAAATTGCGTTGGGCAAGGTAATCTGGGCAAACGCTTGGGATCCGTGTGTGTGTGGGACGCTTCCCTGAAGACTTGTGTGCTTTCCTGTGCTGTGACCTTGACCTTCCGTCGTCTTCTTGACGGACGCCATCTCCTGCTTTGAGAACTCGGACTGAACTGACCACGGCTTGTCTTCCCCCCCTTCTTGGACTTGGAAAAACTACAAACGTCTGCTTCTGGCTTTGATCTACGGAACGGAACTGGTCTACTCAACTGCTACAATCCTTGGCTGATTTACTCGTGTCGGAGATCCTGTCTGCTGTGTGTGTGGGGGAGCGACGCAAGTTACTCTAAGCACAGTGTTGGCAGCAGAGAGGAATCTGCTGCCAATTAGTTGCATTCTTTGTATCTTTTGTTCCTTGGCTTTCGTTTCGTTTATACCCAGGCTGAAGCAAGCAGTTTGTTTTTACCCGGATTAAACTCCGGTTTAATCCGGTTTATCTTTTGAACATTTACTTTTGCCCCTTTTTGCTCCTAAAGGCAAAAACTGCCTGGCCCTTGTGTTTTACGGGCATTTTTGAGTTCTGTAATCTAATAAACTCTGTTACTTTGAATCTTGTGGCGTTCTGTCCTTGACATCAATAAACGTTGTCATCTTGACTGCAGATTATATGAGTCTACACTGCCATATAATCCAGATTATCAAATCAGATTATCTTCTTTGAACTGGTTTATATAATAGTGTAGACTCATATAATCCAGTTCAAAGCAGATAATGTGGATTATCTGCTTTGATAATCTAGATTATACAGCAGTGTAGAAGGGGCTTAAATCTACACTGCCATATAATTCAGATAATCTCTGCTTTGAACTGGATTATATAAATCTACACTGCCATATAATTTGGTTCAAAGCAGATAATCTGGATCTTATATGGCTGTGTAGAAGGGGCTTGAGAGAAAGGCCTCCCCAAGAATCTTTGGCAGATTCATAAGAGGCCAAGTAAAAAAGGGATGTTACTAAATTTGCGTCATGATATGAACTCCCCCACTTGTCCCATGAGCTATCCCAGAACCAAATATGATACATCCCTCACTGATGTGTATGACACAAATACAGCAATTAGCCAAAGACTCTTTCTGTGACCTGCAATCTGATTTACCTCTTTCTTTTGCATCAGAAATGAGCAAGATTTCACCACGGCATGCACCCAGATTTTATGATAACTGTGACCTCAGTATCACCACCTGGCCTTCTGCTTAAAACAATCTATTCCAAAAACAGTGTTTTTGGAGTTCTCTGCAAATATTTACCCTGCGGTTTTCTGTGGCCAAACAAGGAATTAAATCCTTGTCTCCAGTGCCATATTCCAGTAGTTCAGGGGTCCTCAAACTTTTTAAGTGGAGGGCCGGTTCATGGTCCCTCAGATTGTTGAGGGGCCGAATTATCATTTGAAAAAAAAAAAAAAACGAGCAAATTCCTATGCTCACTGCACATGTCTTATTTGTAGTGCAAAAAAACAACAAAAAAACAAAACAAAACTAGCAACAATTACTTATTTATTTATTACATTTCTACCCCACCCTCTCTCACCTCGAAGGGGACTCAGAGCGGCTTACAAGTTGTATGTACATACAATATATTATATTATTAGCATAGCACAATATTAGCATTATATATTACTATATTGCACTATACCACTATAGCGTAATATTATTAGTAATATTACATTTAACATATAATATATAAATAATATTATTATATTATACAATATTATTATATTGTATTATTATTATTATTAGCCGCCCTGAGTCCCCTATTGAGTGAGAAGGGCGGGGGTAGAAATACTGTAATAAATAAATAAATATTATATTGTATTACATTATAATATTTATTATCAATATTATATTTATACACAATATTTTTATTACAATATATTATATTATTACCATATCATTTATTTACAATATTTCATTTACAATATTGATAAATGAAAAAAACAATACAATATTTAAAAATAAAAATAATTTTAGCCAACATACTGTAAACTTATCTGGATTTCAGTGGGAAGTGTGGGCCTGCTTCTGGCCAATGAGATAATCAAGTAGGATTGTTGTTGTTGTGCCTTCAAGTCATTTCAGACTTTGGGCGAGCCTAAGTCTAAAACTGAGGGCGGGGGCCAGGTCAATAGCCTTGGAGGGCCACATCTGGCCCCCGGGCCTTAGTTTGGGGACCCCTGCAGTAGTTCAAACTACTATAGCACACTGGCTCTACCATGTAAAAAATTCCAAGAGAATGCCTGGAGCTATTTGGTAAGATGGATGTAACATCCTGCCAAGTATTTTATTTTATGTGTTTAAAATATTCCACCCACTATTGAAATTTATTCCAGGGCAGTTCACAATGATACGACAATAAAAACCAGCATAAAACACATAGATTTTTTTTAAAAAAAAGAAGTAGATAAAAGAGAGTAGAGATATTATACTTAGAAAGCGTGGATAATTATAAAAAGGTTTGCCTAAGATTTATAAAATGATGCTGACCTCACTGGACAAGCATCATACCTACCATTGGACAGTGAGAAGCAGGCCATCTTAGGCAGTAGTTTTGGAGTGTCATGAAAAGATAGGAAATTCCTAGATTTTAATTTATTTTTCTACATTATTTTCTACTTTTACTGTTTGTGTATGCAGAGAGCTGCCTGGGGGATTTCTGAGGCACTGCCAAAGTAATAAGCCTTGTATACACCATAATTGTAACAAGGTGGAAGGGGTGCAGTGGTTCTCTACAGCATGTATGCAACCAAGGTTATCATTTTCATTGCTGGAAGCTATGGTATTCTAACACTTTTGTTTTTAAAGAAGGAATTCTAAGTAGACAGCAACTGTAATACACATCTTTTTGGCCAAATCACAAAGAGTGCATTTTTTCAGCCACACATTATATTTGGCAGCAAATACTTTTTTGGTTTCAAGGTTTTGAAAATTGAGATGCACATTAGATTCAAAGTAGCATTAGACTTGAGTAAATATGGTAGCCCCCGGTGGCACAGCTGATGAACTTGCTGACTGAAAGATTGGTGGTTTGAATCTGGTGAGCTCCCACAGTTAGGCCTAGCTTCCGCCAACCTAGCAGTTCGAAAACATGCATATGTGAGTAGATCAACAGGTATCACTCCAGCAGGAGGGTAACAGCGCTTCATGCAGTCATGCCGGCCACATGACCTTGGAGGTGTCTACGGACAACATCAGCTTTTCGACTTAAAAACTCAGTTGAGCACCAATCCCCAGAGTCAGACACGACTAGACTTAATGTCAGGGGAAAACCTTAACCTTCAATAAATATGGTAGTAGAGAAGGAACTGGAATATCTGGGACTGTATTGTTCTTCCCAAAACATATTTAGGTTTACATTAGAATCTCTACACAAGAATGTCTCAAAATAAGAACATTTTAACTTACAAATGGTCACTAGGCCTAGAGCAGTAGTTCCCAACCTGTGTTCCGTGGACCACCAGTGGCCCGCAGTCTAACTGTTACTACACTGTTGCAATGAGAGAAACTGGTCTAGTGAAACTCTTATAGTGCCAAAGCAACAGGGATGTTGGGTGCGGAGAGGCTGACTGCCTAGGAAAGGTGTGACAATAAGCCTCCTGACTGTTGCTTCTCCTCCTTCTATCTCCCCGAGCGGAGCCATTTTATGTGGTGCCTAGAATTGGGGCCTGGCGTACCCATAATCCAGGAGAAAAAGATTATACTTTTTACTCAGCCAGGCACAAGTCCTGGGCGAGAATCGATATGGTCTGGATTTCCAATTCACTATGTACTAAAATAAGGGAAATTAAAATACATCCCAGAGATAAATCAGATCATTGTCCCATTACTACTACGATAAAAATAAAAAAATCAGCCTATAGATGGAGACTAGACGAAAATTTATTGAAATCAGAGGAAGATATAAATACTAATAAGAAGCTGATAAAAGAGTTCTTTACATTAAATGACACTCCGGAAATTAAAGATCAGATAATATGGGACGCATTTAAGGCAGTCACAAGAGGTCATCTTATTCAACAAAAAGCGGAGAAAAATAAGAAGAAAAATAAGGAATTAAATAAGATCAAGAAAGAAATAGAATCCCTAGAAAACAATCTTAAGACAGACCCATCAAATAAAGAAATAATAAAAAAATTGTTAATTTGGAAGAAAAGGAAAACACAAAGGGAGCTAGAAGACACTGCAAGACAGCTGAAATTTATAAAACAATATAATTTCAAAAATGCAAACAAACCGGGCCAATGGTTGGCAAGGAGGATAAGAAAGAAAAAACAAAGACAACAGATAATAAAAATAATAGAAGATGATAAAACATATTCAACAGATGAGGAAATATTAGAGAATTTTAAACAGTACTATACAAATTTATACGGAAAAGAAGAAATTGATATAAATGAAATATCTCAATACTTAGGAGAATTTCAGTTACAAAAAATATCAGATCAACAAAGAGAACTATTGAATAAAGAGATAACAATAGAGGAAATTAGAAAAGCAATAAAGTCAATGAAAACAAATAAAGCTCCGGGACCAGATGGGTTCCAAGTGGAATTCTACAAAATTTTCCAAGAAGAAACATTACCATACCTACATAAAATCATGAATGCAGCTTTAGAATATTCAAAAATACCCGAGTCATGGACGGAAGCAGTAGTTATTGCTATTCCGAAAGAAAATAGCGATCAGACGAATACAAGGAACTACAGACCAATATCCCTTTTAAATGCAGATTATAAAATTTTCACGACAATTTTGGCTAATAGATTCAAGGAATTTTTAAAGAATTGGATTGGCTCTGACCAAAAAGGTAGAAACATGAGCGAAAATGTAAGATGTATTCTTGACATTATAGAATACTACGAATTTCATCACGAAAAGGAAGTCGCCTTACTTGCTATCGACGCAGAAAAAGCGTTTGATAACTTAAACTGGTCCTTCTTTAAACTATTATTTAAAGAAGTAGATATTGGATTCCATTTCATGAACGCCATAGAAGCGATATATAATAGACAAACAGCTAAAGTTGTGATAAACAATCAACAATCATCGAGCTTTGATATTGAAAAAGGAACTAGACACGGCTGTCCACTCTTGCCGTTAATCTTCATTTTTGCTTTAGAAATGCTTATTAACAGTATTCGAAAAGATAAAGAATTGGAAGGCACCAAAATAAGGAACCAAGAATATAAAATTCGGGCGTTTGCGGATGACGTAATTTGTATAATAGAAGAACCAAGGCACCAAATTGGCAAATGGATGGCGACAATTGAACGTTTTGGCAAATTAGCAGGATTCAAAGTAAATAAACAAAAAACAAAAATATTAACAAAAAATATTTCTAAGAAAAACCAAGTAACCCTACAAGAACTTTCTGGTATAAAAACAGTACCTAAATTAAAATATTTAGGTATATGGTTAACGGCGAAAAATGCCCAATTATTGAAAAACTATTACCAGGAAAAATGGAGGGAAATACAAAAAGATTTAAGACAATGGCAATCCCTGAATATATCCTTGCTAGGCCGTATTGCAACGATTAAGATGAATATTCTACCAAAAATGCTACATTTATTTCAAAATTTACCAATTCTTAGAAACCAAAAACAGTTTAATATCTGGAATAAAGAGATATCTAAATTTATATGGAAAAATAAAAAGCCGAGAATAAATTATAAAGTAATGACGGATCTCAAAAGTAAGGGGGGATTTGGTCTTCCAAATTTAAATCTATACTATGAAGCATGCACCCTAAAATGGGTCAAGGAATGGATTACTTTAGCTGATGAAAATATTTTAACCCTGGAGGGGTTCGATTTGCGTAGAGGGTGGCATGCATACCTGTGGTATGAAAAACGATTAGTGGAGAAAAATTTTGGCAACCATTTTATTAGAGCATCCTTAATCAAAGTCTGGGAGAAGTATAAGAAATTTCTGTATAACAAAACTCCGATGTGAACCTCATCGTTGGAAGCAAATCAAAGAATTATATTAGGGTGGAAAAATTGGCCCAAATATAAAGACCTTTTGACAAAGAAGGAGGGAGAATATGTATTAAAATCGCAGGAAGAACTCAAAGATACATTTAAAAGTATCTCCTGGTTTCAATATATACAAATTAGAGAGCAATTTACAAAAGATAAAAAAGTAGGCTTTAATGGAGAAGAAGGAATATGGGATAAAATAATAGTAACAAATAGGAAAGAAATTTCAAAGATATATAATATGTTATTAACTTGGTCGACAGAAACCGAATCGGTGAAAAATTGTATGATCAGATGGGCAAAAAATGTGGGTCGCCCAATAAGAATGGAAGAATGGGAACAGATCTGGAATAAAAAGCTAAAATATACCTATTCATGGGATTTAAAAGAAAATTGGTTAAAGATCTTCCACAGATGGTACATGACCCCCAAAAAATTAAATATAATGTATAAAAATTATCCAAAAGTTTGTTGGAAATGTAAAAAGCCGGAAGAGACATTTTTTCATTCATGGTGGACATGTGAAAAGTTACAAAGATACTGGAAAATGATCCACGAAGAGTCACAAAAAATATTGAACAAAAAATACCCTATGAAACCTGAATATTATTTATTGGGAATACTGGATACATCACTCAAATTAGACACCAATGATGATAAACTGTTTACATATATCTCTACAGCAGCAAGAATAACTATTGCAAAAAAATGGAAAACAGAACAGATCCCACAATTGGAACACTGGCTGGAGAAAGTGGAAGAAATAAAGGACATGGACAAACTAACCTTTTACTTGAAAGTAATTAGAGGAGAAATGATTAAAAATACAAAGTGGGGAAAATTTGATGTATATATTAAGAAAAGAATTGAAATAGTACAATGAACCGGGACATAGTCATAAATAAATATAAAAGACATTTACCGAGTAGGGGATAGAATGGAAGTTTATACTGTACCCCCAACCCTTCCCCGTATACCCCTGTGTGTTATGATCCTTCACCTCCCCTCCCCATTTCCCTTCCAAACTACCCCTCACTGTAAACCCAATTGTTTTCTTTTAAATCTTGTCTATGTTTATCACTTAACCTTCAAAAAAAAATTAAAAAAAAAAATTGGGGGCGTCTTGGTGTCTTCAGTTTTAGGCCTGTTACTGGGGTTATTTGGAGTGATCATTCAGAAAATTGATTGGATAGACCACATCAGCTCTAGATTATCAAATATGATTTTCTGTGGGAAGCAGATGGCAACTACTGGGTGACATATGTTCTGTATAGGAAACTAGAGCTGTTTTGGTCTATCCAATACAGCACCCCAAATAATTCGAATCTAAATTTGACCAAAAACTGATTCGTGACCCTTTTGGTACTAATGTTGGAGAGTGGTCCCTGGTCAAAGTGTCCCTGGTCAAAGTTGTCCCTATTCAAAGTGATCCCTGGTCAAAAAAAGTTTGGGAATGGGAACCACTGGCCTAGATTAACATTTTGACATCCGAACACTGTTTTGACCTAAGAACAGTAAAAAGAGGCTTCAGTTCTAACAGCAAGGCAGAGAAACCTATACTGGATTCCTAGCCGGAGAACTCTGGCTCTCCTGCAAGACAGAAACTCCAGCTCCCTGAAGAGTCTGGAAAGAGTCCAATCCGGAGATTCCACTCCAGAGATTGCAGTCCACCCTGCTGCAGCAGAGTCTCAACTTAAAGAAGCAAGTACAAGGCTTCCAGCAGAACAGTGCAACCATTGTAGGTCATGGTTCAGTACCTCAGCCTACTTGGCTTTGCCTGCATGCTCTTCTCCGCTTTGGAAGATTGCTGTCCACTGAGGAAATTTGGGTTAGTTCACTTGTGCGTTTTTTATTCCTGGTACTGTATGTTTCACTTCAAGAAGACAGCGAGGGAAGGAGAACAAGAGAGGGAGGGAGGGAGGGAGGGAGACTGGAATTACAGTATGAAGAAAATAATGCTGTTTTGTCTTGCTGTAACACTGGCCAACACACATTTTGTTGCTTCAAATGTGCTTCCTTGCCATAGTGGCTGGATGGAACCAAACACTGCCTATCTCTGATCATTTTTTGTTATTTATAAAGTACATTTTCTTATTTGAAAACACATAACCAAAATAATGGGGTATTTTTGGAGGGCTAGAACGGATTAAAAGTATTTCAATGGGAAAATTCGCTTTGAGATAAGAATGTTTTGACTTAAGAACCCAGTCATGGAACAAATTACATTTTTAAGTCAAGGTATCACTGTATATTGAATTTTTTTTAAACTCATTTTTTTATTTCCAGTTAAATGTCCCATGTTTTAAAACGAAACTTTCAACTAGATCAATGTTTCCTCTACATTTTCATAATGTATAATTGTATTGATCTACACAAGGAATAAAATCCAATAGGGTATTGTGTGCAGGAAAGTTCAACAATTGCCCAGAAAAATAAATATAGTGAATTAAAGCAATTGCTTCCATTCTTAGTCTTATCTGCCAACTAAAGAATACAGAGGCTATTAATTTAAAGATTGTGTTTGTAATCATTCACATCCCTACTCACATGCAGGACTTTGGGTAATATTAATGCATACCAAGTTCTGACTTTGCAAAGAGGTTCAGTGAACTGCGTGCTACACCCAGGCTGGAAAACTCCAAGACTAGTAAGCAAGCCTGCTCCACATTTGGCATTCTTACAATTCCTATATGGAGGTAATTAATTCATCCCATTCTGTCAAATTAGTTGGGCAGGCAGCCAGGTTTTGTATGGGAGAAGGACATAGCACAGCTCTCTGCAAATGGGAGACAAAGAACAATACCTGAGTCTTCTAGACTGGGACAAATAATGAACATAAAAAGACCATATTGAGCCAAGTGGACATTCATTTTTAAAACGAGTAGCTCTCTGTATGCTTTTGAGATACCAGCAATAAAAAGGGAGCTCCTGGGCTCCATCTAGACTGCCATATAATCCAGTTTCAGAGGGCCCTTCCACACAGCCATATAACCCAGAATATCAAGTCAGATAATCCACAATATCTGCTTTTAACTGTTATCTGACTCCACATGGTCATATAACCCAGGGCCCTTCCACACAGCCATATATCCCATAATATCAAGGCAGAAAATCCCACAATATCTGCTTTGAACTGGGTTTTCCAAGTCCACACTCAGATAATGTGGGATTTTCTGACTTGATATTCTGGGATATAAGGCTGTGTGGAAGGGCCTCCAGTTCAAAGCAGATAATGTGAGATTTTTTTACAGCTGTGTGGAATCTAGATTATGTCCCTTGAACTGGATTATATGAAAGTGTATTCATATAATACAGTTCAAATAAGATAATCTGGATTCAGAAACTGAATTATATGGTACAGTCTCAGAATCTCTAATGAAATGCTGAAAGAGAACAACTTCCACATTTAAATGCCATTGCTAGCTTACACTGTGGAGGTGTCACAATTCCCACAGTAGGATGTAAATATTGGTCATCACTGCCTCCTAAACTGACAGGTTTTATATGTGGCAAGAATACATCCTCAATATATAGTATTTGCAATCCATCATAGGATTCTGGAGCACACCCAAGTATGTCTTTGCTCTGCCATACTTAGGGCCAGTTGTGGATCTAATGATGGCGATTTGTAGTCAAAAAGGCAGGGCCAGACTATATCATTAGCCAGCCTTTTCCAATCAGGCATCTTCTAAATGTGTTGGACTAGACATCCCACCATCCATAGTCTACATGCCATACTGGATGGAGATGAGAGGGCCTATACCCCAGCATCTCTGGAGGATGTCAAGATGAAGAAGCTCAAAATAAATAATATCACAGCTCATCAAGTTAAAATAGCCATATACCATGTTTGAGTCTTCCCTCTTAGTTTTCTCTCTTTGTTAGCAAAAACAACAACAGATAAAGTCCTTTTAGAAGTGCAAATTCAGAAGAAGGGTGCTTTAAACAAACTATGCTGCAATTTTCACACTGCAGAGCATTAGGACAAAGGCTTTCCAAAAGCTTCTGGCCTCCTCCTGGAGCCTATTGTTAAACTAATATAAAGTCCCTATTGAGCTATACCAAGGGGAACATATTTTCTGCGACAGAATGGTGGAGGTGGTGGGAGCCTTCAAGCAGACAGGAAACTAGCTCCTTGATCTGTATAGTCATCACATGTCAGCCAAGCATTTATCTTGGATGTGTTTGAAGGCTAGGAACTGGTACTGCTTTGGAATAATTGACTTCTATTTCAGTTCTGCAAAGAATTGAAGTGTCATTCAGCACGGATAATTAACCACATCACATTATTGGCAGTCACCCTCTCATGCATCCAGAGAAAGGAAAGGCAAGAGAACAATTAAAGGTGCCTTATGTTGAAGCAGACCATTGGTCTAGTGGGCCTAGTACTATTAATTCAGGCAGACTCTGACGTCTAAGGCCTACTCCCCAATTGTCCCAATTTGATAGGGACTGTCCTAATTACTTTTCTGTTGTCCTACTTTTCCAACTGATTTTCCCCTTTTTTTCTCAGCTCACTTCATTGCTATAACCTTTATTCAACTCATTCAGCAGTGGATGAAGCCCTCACAACTATTTTTGAAGCTGTAATGGCCCTGTCTTTTTCACCTGAACACTTGTATAATACATGTGTACAGACATGCACACACCAAGTAAACACACATGAAGAGTGCAAAAGAGGAGATTTTTAAAGGAAAGCAATTGTTCTTACACACTTACACTAGTAAAAGGGTATCTTATACATCAAGGCATCTTCCTTCAAATTGAAGAGTATAGTTGTCTTTCCACATTTGCAGTTTTGACTTTTTGGATTTTATTATTCACAGATTTGATTTAAAACGTTATCTCCAGGAATCTCCAGGTCTTCCAGTGTAGATGGTTATGAGAAGCTGGGTGTCTGAACCTATTTTGCCCAGCTTACAATGAAGCTTCCCCAGGGAAGATGGGATAGACAGCACCTCTCCCTTAGTCTCAAAGTCTCAGCCTCTCTCAGAGCCCTTCTACACATCCATTAAAACCCAGAAGAAACCAGGATAAAATGGTTGGGCGAAAGTGCGAGCTGAATTGGGTTAACAGCTGAAAAGCACGCTTTCAAAAAATGTGCTTAAACCCCAGTTCTGTCCAAAAAATGTGCACATGGCTTCCTTTCTATTCCCTGGTGTGCACTGCTACCGTCCAACCCCACCAGTATTCAAATTTGGGTGTATTGGGTATTTGTGCCAAATGTGGTCCAGTGAATGAAAATACATCCTGCAAATCAGATATTTACATTACAATTAATAACAGTAGCAAAATTACAGTTATGAAGTAGCAACAAAAATATTTTTAAGGTTGGGGGTCACCACAAGATGAGGAACTGTATTAAGGGGTCGCGGCATTAGGAAGGTTGAGAACCACTGTGATAGAGCTACCAAGTCTGTATTTGTGTCTAAATCTGAATGTTGCCCAAGTTAATTGAAGTAGAACTGCAATGTTCTACATTGCTTTCACTCTTATGAGTCAGAGGTTTCACTTCAATTGCTTTTCAAAACAGATAAGAAAGGACAGGCACCAGCTACAATGGATGCATTCAAATAACATGGCAAGCCAAGGATCTGCTTCCTCTGGCTCGTAATGGAAGTATCTAAACAGATCACAAAATTTTGTTTATTGTATTGTCCCCTGGTCGCACAGTGCACTAAAGCGCTAAGCCGCTCCATTTGCGGCCCAAAAGATCCCAGGTTCAAATCCCGGGAGCGGAATGAGCACCCACTGTTAGCCCCAGCTCCTGCCAACCTAGCAGTTCAAAAACATGCAAATGTGAGATCAATAGGTACCGCTCCGGCGGGAAGGTAACGGCGCGCCATGCAGTCATGCCGGCCACATGACCTAGGAGGTGTCTATGGATAACGCCGGCTCTTCGGCTTAGAAATGGAGATGTGCACCAACCCCCAGAGTCAGTCACGACTGGACTTAACGTCAGGGGAAAACCTTTACCTTTACCTATTGTCTCACAGTGGTTAGGATCCCTTCTCTAGCCTCTTGACTCTTCAGAAGAATAATATATAATGCTAGTTATTTGGTAGGGAACAATCCAGAGAAGAAAACTACACACTATCAAACAATACAAAAGTTACAGTAGACTGTCAGTTAATTGGCACCCATGTGGATTGATACGTGCTAGATAAATGCAGTTTCTGATTGCTTGAGAGTTATTAAAAGCAGGCCTAACTAATAATGTACCTCACACTACACCATACCATAAACGCTGTACTGACCTGATGTTAATATTGAAACACAATACAAAACAAATAAAGATAAACTTAACTTAAATTTACATTTATGTTAAAAATTAATGTTATATTAATTGTTATTTAAAGAAGTGTGTGTGTGTGTGTGTGTGTGTGTGTGAATCACTCCAAGAGTCTCAGTTGCTTGAGTTCCAGTTAACTGACCGTCTATTGTATTATGGAGTAATATTTCTAAGTTTGTTTAGCTCCTCCCCTTGCAAACAGGGGTGATAAAATAGTGCATAGCATACCAGCATGCTATTTGGATCCTCCAAACCAGGATTTCTGGCTTTTTTGACAGTGGTTCTGAACACAGCATTTCATTTAGGTATTCTCACTTATATGTCTGCAGTTTTATTAAGCCATAGGCAACATGTTGGACTATGATTCTGGAGACCAGTGTCTAAATCCCCGCTCGGCCACAAAAAAAACCCTGGGTGACCCTGGGCAAGTCACACACACTTAGCCTCTGAAAACCCTGTGATAGGTTTGTCCTAGTGTTGCCATAAGTAGGAAATGACTTAAAGGCACATAATAATATCAACAACTATAACACTATGTAACAAAATTTGAAGAAAATTCTGTTCCTGTTTTGAAAGTGTTATTTCCCATGTAATTGTGCAGTACTTACTCTGAAAGTAATTATTATACTCCAGAAACGTTGTTTTAATGGCCACAAATTAGGTTGAATTGGTTGAGGCTTGATTTGATATTCATTGAAAAACATTAGCAAAATGTGCTGCAGGATATCCCACAAAAACAAAGTTTTTGCAGTTTAATAAACTTTTCCCATGCTTTTATGACAGAAGCAATTAGGAAATGACATTTATAACCCAGGAATAAAACTGTGTTACATAGTGTAATTAAAAACATATATGCTAGCTGCTATCATCACATTATGCACATTATATGATAGTAAACACTGAACTATTTAAGTAAATTTTTTCATTTTTCTTTTTCAAATTTGCTGCCAGACCAGACTAACATAATTGTGCCATTGTGGCAATTCATCTTCTCCCTTATAATGTTCATAAAATTCTACTTTCATCACAAAAGAAGGAAATCTCCTTCCAAAAGGACTTCACCTTCCTCCTCAGACTATCTGGAGAAGATCAATGAAAGCAATGACCTTATCACCATCAAAGGAGGGAAGCAGCTGTAACTGCAATGCTGGTGAGAGGAGAGGAGACAATTCAGGATTTAAAAGCTACCTGAGCACTGCAACCACATCTTCAATTAAGAATCATCATCCCTTTCAGTGTGGAAATTCACACAGTTGTACATTCTTGAGAACTCTGACATTCCAGACTGGCTCTTTTAGCTGAGATTCACAATGACTTTGAAGACACACACACAACAATATAAATATAACCAATTAAAACATGCCCAATAAAAAGACAAATACATCAAACAGCACATTAGTAAAGGCTCTTTCCCCTTGAACAATTCATCCCCAAAGCTTTGCTGAAACAACAAAGCCTTCACCTGCCCACAGAAGGATAGCAAGTCTAGCCTTTTTAGGAAGAGAGTCCCAGAACCTGTGTCAGAGTCCTGTTCCCCAAATTACTGTTAAACAGCTGTACACTGTATCTAACAACCTCATCACAGGGGGTTTTAAAGCATCCTAAGATGCTGCCCTGCCAGTCCAGCAACAGATGGGCACGATGCCCATCACTTGACATCGCAGGACTTCTGGCGGAGGCCATGCCCACAACCAAAGTGGAAGTGTCATATGATGCTTCCCTCACAACACCGAAGGCTTCCTGTGTTGTGCTGGCTCCAATGGAGCCATCACGGATCCGCATGGCTTCGGTGACACTTCCCCCATGTGAACCTCCACAGTTTGGGATATTTGGGAGCAGAAAAGCAGCTTACGATTAGCCAAAAATGGTGTGACACCATTTTGTAAGATAACTCCCTGCTGCTGAACACACACACACACACACACACAAACTAGTACTGCAGAGTAAACAAAGAAATTAGGATTTGGAAGTGTGTTCTGGTGCCTATATGAACCACATGTATTAAAATACTTTAAATAAGCCAATATACCTAACTTAAGAAACATCTAGAACCACAGTAAACCAACAGAACAGAGTAAACTTGCCTAGATGCATATTGGCAAGATTTGGGCATCAATTGCATGGTGAAACCAAGCCGTTTCCCTTTCTTGCCTCTTTATATTCATTTCGCCACCTGTCCTTTGCATCTTTGCAGCTATAAAACTGTTTTAAGCTAAATAAATGCTATCATGCAAAATTCATCCTGGCTCCAGCAATGTCATTATCAAAACTGAGGCCCAGTTTTCTATGGGTGAGATCCAGTCCTTCAGGGATGGTTTTGAAATGTATGCTATATTTCCTTTTGGGTTTACAGTATAATTTTCCCAAAGTGGTTAGGGTTTATTTGAAAGTGGTACGAAAGGAATGTGAAAAACATCAATGTATGTAATTAAAGAATAATTTTGTTTCCCCTAAGCAATGGCACAGAAACGTTAAACTACCATCATTAATGTGTGAGATTTAGTCTCCTTTTTTATTCAACTGAATAAACATTAGAATCTATTAGGCATAATGTTGCTGAACATGTAAACTCAGTACAAAATGAGAAGCCTTGATTTCTTGGAGACAATTGCCCCCAAGTCAATAAATAATCAAGAGAATTACTCTGCTTTCCAAATTTAAAATCATTCCCAACTGTTGAGTTCCTATAAAGCCAATGAAGGCATGCAATAGATGTCATGTCAATGGGACAGTGAATCCAAGGTGGATTTTTGGCTAAACTTTAAATGAGCTATTCCATGGTGTTGCATCCTATCCCTAAAATAGGTTCAACAGTCTGGATAGCACTTTTAAAATTCAGATTAAAATTCAGCACAGATACACAATTCAAATAACATGAAATTTATCAGCCGTAACTGTCTACAAATGAGAAAAAGGAACATTTTCAGTAAATAATATAGACAATGATGTAACTTTATTTCATCTACAGTACAATCCACTGTATCCATGAGGAATACATTCCCAGACTTTACATGGATACCTGAAACAGTAGGTACTAGCCTCAATCTTTTTAGTAGCCCCAACTAGACTAGCCCAATTAAATAAATTGGATCTACTTTAACATGGATACACATTCTCGCAATTTATTAAGTGGGTCTAACCAATACAATTCAAGTTGTTAAGAACCTGCTCTTTAAGGGACCATTCACACTGCCCAATTAAAACACTATATTTCACTTTAATTGCCATGTTAGCATCCAGTGGAATCCTAGGATATGAAGTTTATAGAAGGGCTTTGCAAATTTTCAGTCATAGAGTTCACCAAACTAAAAACCCAAGGATTCTATACTGTATGTGTTGTAATAGAGCTTGTGAGTAACGTTACAAACAGTAGTATGGGTGCCAGAAGGAAAAAAAGGTTACTCGGGAGCAGGAATCTGATGAAGAGCAGCAGAGAAAGAGGATCTGGGACATACTTACAGCACCTACAGATGAGGAGTCGTTTGAGGGATTCTCTGGGGATAATGGGTCAATGAGTGAAGGAGAAGAAGGAGACACCATGGATTGGACTAAGATAAGAGAAGTGCAAGCTATTTGTGAGGCACCAACAACTAGTGGTACCTTTATGAGGTTCTCTGGGAATGAAGACTGGCAATGAGGGGATCCAACTGATTCTTGGGGGGATCTAAGTCTTGACAGGAGATGGAGGAATTGGAGGGAGAGTCAAAGGAATTCCCATGAAGAGCTGGGAGCAGCTGTGGGTGATGGGGCGGTGGTCAGTTCATCCTCTGAAGATGGTTTGTAGATAAAAGTGGGTTCAGGGGTGAGAGGTCTTTGCAGAATGCAAGGTGTTGATGTGCGTTCGTGTGCTGGGTATTGGGAAAGTTTCTTGTAGTCTTGCTGCTGCCTGTTTCATGTTTGGATCTGGAGTTTGAACCTGAACCGGTTTGGCTGGAGACGCTGTGTCTGCAGACACTGGAGTAACGCTGCTTTGGATTCCTCGTGCTTCGACCTTGGGCTTCTGCTGAGGATGCTTCTCTTCTTGCAAATCCCCCTGTTGACCATTTGTGTACTGTGCCTTTTGTTTTGCCTTAGAACGTTTTGTTTGACTTGTTGTTTTTTGCATCCAGTTGATTTGGATTACATTTCAGTTTACCCTTTTGAACAAGGTCTGGTTTGGTTTTTTGAGTTTTTTACCAGTTTAAGTATCTGCATTTAAGTATCCCTGCGTCCTTTTCCTTTTGTTTCAATAAACTCTGTTTTGAAGACACTTTTAAGTCTTGCCCTTTAAGGCATCTGTGATTCCAACAGTCTTGCTATGGCAGTTAAAGTAAAATAAAAAGCTATAAACAAGATAAGCTAAGACCTAATAAAAAGTTAAAACATAAAAATTGTTGTATTAGAATACTATTTAATTTTTAAAGTATAATTTTTTTAAAAAAAATAAAGTTAAAGACTCAACATGCCGTAGAGTGACTATGCCCCTGATCGGCGCTACAATCCTTCCATATCAAAACTGAAAACATTTAAAAAACAAAACTCCAACAAACAAAACAAGGCTTTTTATTCGGTCAAAGAGCTGAGTGTACATTTTTATTATCTTGCTTCATTTTTTCTGTAGGAGTACTTATCTATGAAACTTGTTTACAAAATATTAAGAGGGGAAAGACAGCTCCTGCTTTAAGGAACTTACCATACAAATCATTTGATGGAATGATGGAAAGAATAGCGAGGCAAGGCTGATATGAAATGAACATAAACAAAATGGGCAAGCACAAGTTCTTGGTTAGAAAGATAAATTTATCTACTTCTGTTCCAGTAGTTTTATTAGCTAAGCTGTCTGGATTCACTGTAAGGATTTAGGGTTACTGCTCCTGCCTGGGTGTCTTTGCTGAGTAGATTGTACATAGGAAGTATTAAGCAATTTGCCACATTGCACTATAGAAATATAGAAAACTGCCAAGTGATCCTATAGAGAAAGCAGCCCTTAGAAATCCAGAATGCCAAAGAGATGATGAAAGAAACCACAACCAAGGTTATTGGAAAGGCATGACGGCAGCAGCTATGTCCAAAAATGCCATTGACACTAATGAGTTTGCAAAGCAGATGCTAAGCGTGGTTATCAGAGACAGAAAGTGCTTCCTGTATCAGAAGGCTGTGTTATTCCCTTGCTCTGACATCTGAAATCAAGCAGCTCTATTACCATCTTTGTTTTTTCCTGATTAAGCACTCTCCACACAGTCCCAACATGCCACTGCCTACGGTATTTTCTTCTGTATTTCTGTCCTTTCTGTGTAATTGTGGGAAACTGCACGTATGCTGCAACCAACCGTTTGCCTGATTTAGCTTGAGCACTCTCTGTATCCTCTTTATCCTTCTAAATGGGACTTTTGTTCTGCATCTACTCTGCCTCATTCACACACGTGCACACATAGAAAAGATACCTACATTCTTCATTTGTAACCCTCCTGTGCTTCTCTATCAGTTCAACCACCCTTTTTTCTTACAACAAGAAACCTGTTAAAGGAGAGAAGATGGAAGATTTGCACAGTGCTGTTTGTTAGCACAAGGCATCATTAGTGTAGAGGCACCTCTACTAAATATCCTTATCTGGACACAAACTATCCTCAATTCCCTCCATGCTATTCTCTGGTATGGTTCTGACCTAAATATAGTCAAAATAAAGGGTTCACTATTAGTCATGGTTTTGGATTATATCCCCTGCAGTTGTGGGGGACATTCTGTAAATTATTAAGAACAACTTTCTTTCTCCATCCATTATCAGTGAAGCTAATAAGGCTTTTAGAAAATCAGGGTATATATGGAAGAACCATCCATGTGTTCAATGTTGCTAGCTCTCAATGAAGTGTGCATAGGACAGACTGCAGGCAGCCTTCATTATTCCTGGGAGAATTCACCAAAAATAACTGGGTTAATATTTCTTGGTGCTTGATCCTTTAGTACACTTCGGATTTATTATTCCTCAGGAACCACAATAGGAGTCTTGGTAGTCTAATTTAGCTCCCCAAACCCAACCCTGGTAGTCTAGTCCCACTCTTATATGGTCTATCCTGGAACATCTAGTCATCTTGTGACAAGACCTGCCATGTACAATTTTGTTTTTAAGAAATAGAAAAAGAAGTATTTCAAAGACAATCCACCTAATATGAATGTGTGTTTTTGTGTGTTTGGTTGTTCCAGATACTCCTGATGATATTCACTGCTAGAGACTAGGCATTTTTCATATTTACAAACCACTGGAATTTTCATTTGATTAGAAAATGCTCAACTTCTACATGAGGTCAACTTACATATGACTCTCTCTCTCTCTCTCTCTCTCTCTATATATATATATATATACTAGCTGTGCCCGGCCACGCGTTGCTGTGGCGTTGTCTGGTGGTGTTGGTGAGAAATTGTTGAGGTAGTGGTGGTATTGAATGTCTGTTGTATGGTTGTCTTTATGTTTAGTATGCATTTGGTTGTTTGTGTACTGTGAAAGTGGTGAGGATAGAGGACACTGTTTATGTTGGATTAGTTAGACTCTACTGTATATTTGTAATCTTTTATTATCTGCCTAGAACTGCCCCTTCTACACAGCTGTATAAAATGCACACTGAAGTGAATTATCTGGCAGTGTGGACTCAAGATAATCCAGTTCAAAGCAAATAATATAAGATTCTAAATGGGTAATATAGCTATGTGGAAGGGCCTTGAGTCTACACTGCCATATAATCCAGTTAAAATCAGATAATCTGTATCCTATAGGCAGTGTGGAAGAGGCCTGAGGCCTAACTGTGCCTGTCTCCTGGACTGAGTAGGTTGCTAGGAGACCAAGTGGGCGGAGCTTAGCCCTCTAACTGGCAGCAATTGGATAAAAACAATTATTCCTCTCCCTCTAATTAGGACTTTATTTTTCTTTTCTTTTTTTGTTGTATCAACCTAGAGCCGTAGATGATCGGTTGTGTTGTCAAATTTCGAGGTTGGGGGGCCTGTAGTTTTGTTGTTTTGTCCGCTGCCCTGATGCCATCACTCTTTTATATATATAGATATATACACACACATTTATATACGTATAAATAAATATAAAATAAAATAATCAACATTCCTTCCCTTTCCTATAATACAAAACTATTGTTTTCAATAAATCATTTTTAAATTGCTGACGAAGAAAATATGAGAGAAGATATACACAAATAGAATGCCACCAGTGTACAGTGATACCTTGAGTTAATAGTTTGATTCATTCTGTGACCAAGCTCTTAACTCAAATCGCTCTTCTCACAAAGCTAACATACATTGATGAAATGCATTGAAATGCTATTAATCCATTCCAGCGCCCTGATTCCCCCCATTTTTCATTACTTTTTTTCAAATAAGAAAATGTACTTTATAAATAACCAGTAATGTTAACGTATGCATGCACATTCACATGGAACAACACAAAAAGAAGGATCAACTTTAAAATGGCAGAAGCACAAAGTTGTGTCACAATGGTAGAAGCACAAAGCAGAAAGTGCAGTGGCAGAAGCATCATTTTCTTCATACTGTACTCATTCCAGCCTCCCTCCCTCTCTTGCTCTCTCTCCCTCTCTCTCTTCATGAAGCCAAACATATCAGGAATAAAAACCACACAAAATCAACTAACCCAAAGTTCTTCAAAGCAGACAAGACCAAAGCAGACAGCAATCTCCCAAAACAGACAGGGACACAAGGCATGAGGCACAGAGGCTGCTCCCTTGAAGCCTTAAAGCCCCGTACTCTCATACTAGTGTTCCTTCTGGCACTAGCTCTTAACTCAAAAACACTGTTTGTATGTCAAAGCAAATCAGTGCTGAATGACAGCTCTTAACTCAAAACACTCTTAAGTTGGGTGCTCTTAAGTTGAAGTTCCACTGTATATGACTTACCTAGGGATCAAGACTTGGTTCATCACAGAAGTTGGAAAACAACTATTTTGATCGTTAACCAACAGAAACTTCTAGCCAGCACAATCTCATGCTGGTGGGAGACTGTGGGAGTTGTAGTCTAGAACAGTAAGATGTTCAAGTTTAAACCCTTAAATGGTGAGAGGAAGGCAATACATTATATGGCTACTGCTTATCTCGGAAAAGATACAGAAGATCTACAGGAAGTATTTGTATGGATGGATACCACTTGTAAAAAACACAAGCCTATGTCCCGTATGGCCAGAAATCAAGCTGAGAAAGTAAACATTCTTTCAAAGGAGCTTTCCATTATACATTATAAAAGCAATTACTAAATCCTCAAGAAGATCCCCTTCTGTCAAAAAGAACATCTCAGCTCCCAGAGAATGACCTTATGAGTTACAAATGCTCAGGCTGAGCTTGAAAAGATGCTTTGAAATTGAATGTCTGTCAGGCTCCAAAATCTGTCACAGTAACTAGAGATGTAAACTTAATATATCCCACACAGGCATGAAATATTGGTTATAAATTTCATCTCTCAAAAAGATTTTCTGCTTATTTGTTGTCTGATATATAGAGCTCACGTTATGAACATCAAAACATAAATTGCTTGGAGCTTTGAAACAATTCTCCATTTGTTACGGTTTAATGACTTTTTTTGCAGCTGTTACAGTTCATATAATGCACAACGTCTTGGCAATATTACTGAATGGCCAAATGCATACTTTGCTTTTAGAAGAAAATGAGCAAACACCAGACTCAGGCCTCTTCTGAACTGACATATATATAATCCAGATTACCAAATCAGATAATCCACATTATCTGCTTTGAATTGGATTATATGAGTCTACACTGCCATACTCTGGATTTTATATGGCAGTGTAGATAGGTCTAAGACAGCTACTTCTTTTAAAACTAGCACCATGAACCGAATGCCATTTCTTAGCAACACTGGCCTAATTATATTCTGTTATTTTCCTCTTGCACTGAAAGATGTTTAACGTCACCCTCATAGCCAAAGTGATCAAACAACCATGTCAGTAGCATGTGGGGTATTTACCAACTTGCTTGATTTCAAGCCATGACAAGCCAGGCATGGGCAAATATATTTATTTACCTACCTTCTTCTGAACTATCATAACTATACACCTAAAACGAATGGATAAAAGTTTTGCACACTATTCCCTCACTCATTTTATGGCTTCTTCTCACCCCTTCCTTTAATCTATTTCCAGAAATCTCTGAAGCTGAGCCTTGGGTAACTCACTGGGAGCTCCCATGCTTTTTTTTTTTTACTAGTTATACTACTCCTGGATTCCACATGCTTTACCTTTGCCTACATTCCTGACCCTGTGACATAAATCCTATATATAATTTTGTACCCTCCAACTGTTCTGGTTTGCCAGGGAGAGCCCTGGACAACTCTCAGTTCTTCCACTTTTTCAGCTGCTTTTCAAATGTTCCAGTTTCTTCTTCTCTCACTTTCCCTCTTAATTTTCAACTTGCTTCAGTTACTGCAAACTGAGTTCCAAGTGGAAAAACTGTTTACATCCAGTTAACTGAATGGGAGAGAGAGGCAGCATCTTGGGCCCTTCCGCACGGCCATATAACCCAGAATATCAAGGCAGATAATCCACAATATCTGCTTTGAACTGGGTTATCTGAAGGTGGTTCCAGCCACCAAAACCCGACTGGGCCCACATTAGAGTCCGCACACCAGCTCAAAATTCCTGGCCAACAAGATTATATTGTTTTCCCTTATCACTCTATAAAATATATTTGATGAAATCCGACCAGTATGAATCAAATTCTGATCTTTTAATTCCCCCCTTGCATCCCCTCATTTTCATGGATAGTTTATCATTTAAGGCAACGTTCCCTGGGAGGGTGTTGGGACCTCTTGAGTTTTCCAGGCTGACTCAGCCCGGAAAACATGAGAGGGCTGTGCAGACTGCCCCCTCGGAAGTCCCAGGACCTCTGAAGGGGCAGTCCAGACAGCGACCATATTGGTTTAGGTTCGGGTCTTTCAGAAAGACTCAGATCTAATGCACTATCAAATTACTTCAGGACAAAGAAAAGTTTTCCTGCTTTGTCCCAAAGGAATTCGTTTTTACATGGAGTTTTGTTTGGATGCCCCATGTTAAAAATGTGGGTGCTCACACATTTTAGGTGTTGTCTGGATGTGCCCTGAGTCCACACTACCATATAATCCAGTTCAATGTGGATTTTGTACAGCTATGTGGAAGGGGACTTGCCCTTTTCAGGATGCTTACGTAAAAGTAAAGTACTACAGCCTCTCTTGGCTTGTGTGTTCATCCTTATTGATAATTTCTGCTATCTGGCCGTATCTGATGTTGCTTGGCCACAAATGCCCTGGATTCAACCTGTGAAATGTTGGAGGGTATGTGATCTTAAACTGCCATCAACATTGCTTCTCACTTTCTCCTTAGTCTCTGGTGCATGCTGAAGGACCTTGGATGTCTGACTACCTATGTCTCTTGTCTGTTCATTGTATTGCACCCACAAATCTTTGGTAGCTTTGACCTTCTCTGACCTTTCTACCTGGCCCTCCCCTAGCAATTCTAGATTTCACCTGGACTAGACCATGAGCCATGAACTAGATCTACCATCCTTGAACAGGACTCTGTATCCTTGTGGAAACTAAACACTACTACAAAAGCCTTTTCCACTGTAGAATGGGGAGTTGGTGCTGAAAAAGAAAACATTTATTTATTATGAGAACACAAACACTACTACAAAAGCCTTTTCCACTGTAGAATGGGGAGTTGGTGCTGAAAAAGAAAACATTTATTTATTATGAGAACACAAACACTACTACAAAAGCCTTTTCCACTGTAGAATGGGGAGTTGGTGCTGAAAAAGAAAACATTTATTTATTATGAGAACACAAACACATCTTGTGCAATCATCAGAAACAATGCTGGTCTCATTAAAATAATTCATCCAATAAGAGATTTCCATCTAAATGCAAACAACAGTATATCATTCCCAATGGTCTGAAGATAAAAGCAGAGACTATAGTTAGTTAACACACCACACAGTCTTCGGTGAGAGACATCTCTTGCTAGTGTCTCTAAGAAATTGCTAAACCATCTGATCAACATCCTGTTCAGAAAAGAGGACACTGTCAACAAGAAATTGGCCTAGAATCTCAAGGAAGGAGGGCTGCCTTGTACCTTCCACACATTTGGGCACCAGGGAAAAATATTCAAAACAAGGTGAATCATCTAATTACACATTCCCTGAAGACAGAAATTTGCCAACCTACATGCCTCCCAGAATGATTGTAGGCAAATTTGTTCAGTTTTAAGATACACACACACTTTCCAAATCTGGCTAAAGAGCCCCCCCCCCCCCATAGGGTTTCTCTTACCTAGTTTATGGTACCCATACAAGCCAGAAACAGAAGTCACTAACTTTCAGTCTTCCTATGTGAGTAAAATTGCAGATTTCTCCAAAAAGAAAGATTACTAGGGAAGAGTCGACAGATGTGTAATGAGGCTTGGAGATGTTGAGAACACCTTGGTATACTATCTCAATACCTACTAAAGGGTAGGGCCAATGAGGAGCATACTGACATGGATTCAGTAGTGCCTGCAAGTTGCACCCAACATTACACTCAACCATACCCAAGGGCATGGCTAATAGAAAGTATGGCCAGATGGGCACAGCTGATGGAAGGAAGAGTGTCCCCATCTCCTCTTCAGACAGGCCACTAGACAGAAGTTTTTGGAAACACATCAAGTATCATCACCCATCCAGCTTTTCCTGTTCTGAAGTAGAAAATGTGGCCAGGGGGCTGCCAGCTTGACCCTGTGTGAAGTTTCCAAGTATCTTGGTTACACAGTTGGCAAGCAATACTCTTCTTCCTCTTAGCTTTGAGTCTGGGGAAATGATGGGCACAACCTCCAGAATAATCTCTGTTCACCTCAGCAGCTTTAAAGGTGGCAGTGGATGCTGCCAGGTGGGGACATCAAACTTGCCATACTCAATGAAAGGAGATACTATTGTAAGCGATGCCTGATACAGTTTTGTGTTAATCTAGTGGGCATTTCCCACTAGCTAGGATACTTCTACCACAATGCAGTGACACAGGACAAGCCTCTTTTCAATGCAACTGGAACAAGATTTCTGAGAATGGTAACACCAGGCCATTTTTTTCTTCTTCTTCTTTACATTTCATGCTTCTGCAACCACACCCAAACTGAAGTAATCATCAAACAATATTGTTTACGTACAGTCTTAGCTGTGCAAAATGTGACGCCAATTACAACATGAGAAATAATATCATCAAAGGTGCTGACAGGTGTGGCTGCTGTTGCTGTTAGTAAGTTGGAATATAAATGAGAGACAGGGAGAGACAACTCTTTCACGCTACATTTTTCAGGTTCCAATTTTCAAATTCACTGAGGCTCCTTCTACACTGCCCTATATCCCAGGATCCAATCCCAGATTATTTGCTTCAAACTGAATTATATGAGTCTCCACTGCCAGATAATCTGGATAAGAAGATAATTCAGGATCAAATTTTGGGATATAGGGACATTATGGAAGGGGGCTGAGCTTCTTCAGGCTAAACATGGCCAGCTGTTTAAGCCACTCCTCATAGAGCTTGTTCTCCAGACCCTTGATCATTTTAGTCGTCTTCCTGTGGACACATTCCAGCTTGTCAACATCTCCCTTAAGTTGCAGTGCCCAGAATTGGACACAGTGTGATTCCAGGTGTGGTCTGACCAAGGCAGATTAGAGGGGTAGCATGACTTCCCTGGATCTAGACACTATACTCCTATTTATGCAGGACAAAGTCCATTGGCTTTTTTGCTGCCTCATCACATTGTTGGCTCATGTTTAACTTCTTGTCCACGAGGACTCCAAGATCTTTTTCACACGTACTTACTGCCAAGCATCCCTCATTCTGTAACTTTGCATTTCATTTTTTTCTGCCTACGCGGAGTATCTTGCATTTGTTCCTGCTGAATTTCATTTTGTTCGTTTTGGTCCATCTCTCTAATCTGTTAAGATTGTTTTGAATTGTGCTCCTGTCTTCTAGAGTATTGGCTATCCCTCCCAATTTGGTGTCTACTGCAAACTTGATGATCATGCCTTCTAACCTTTCATCTAAGTCATGGATAAAGATGTTGAACAGAACCGGGCCCAGGAGAGAACCCTGCGGTACTCCACTTGTCACTTCTTTCCAGGATGAAGAGGAAGCACTGGTGAGCACTCTTTGGGTTCATTCGCTTAACCAATTACAGATCCACCTAACAGTAGTTTTGCCTAGCCCACATTTGACTAGTTTGTTTGCCAGAAGGTCATGGGGGACCTTGTCAATGGAAGGCCTTACTGAAATCCAGATACACTACATCCACGGTGTTCCCTGCATCTAATCGGCTTGTAACTCTACAGAAAAAAGAGATCATACTAATCTGGCATGACTTGTTTTTGATAAATCTGTGTTGACTATTAGCATTCGTTTCTAAGTGTGTGTAGACCACTTCCTTAACTATCTTTTCCAGAATCTTGCCTGGTATCAATGTGAGGCTGACCGGATGGTAATTGTTTCGGTCGTACTTTTTTCCTTTCTTGGAGATAGGGACCACATTTGCCCTCCTCCAATCTGCTGGGCTTCTCTCATTCTCCAAGAACTCTCTAAAGATTATTGCCAGTGGCTCTGAAATAGCTTCCACTAGTTTCTTCAATACTCTTGGATGTAGTTGATCCAGCCCTGGGGACTATTTAAGTGAAACTACATTTGCTATTCATTCAGTTATAATACCCTGCGTGAAGGTCAACCAGATAATTACCTGCTTATCAAACACAATTGGAGAGTGTTTATAAAAAAATTCCTGTCGTGCCAAGGTTTTCTACTTTACTTTGGGTTTAAAGTACAATCCTATCAGTGTCCTTAAATGACTGCTTTAAAGTCATTCTACAGAACCTCATACTACATCTTTGCAAATGTGTCTATTACAGGGTTAATGTTATATAGGAAAGCAACATGGATAGACATGCTTTTAAAGAATCAAGAATGACTCAGTAAACACATACAACCCTTTTCCCTACAAAAAGTCTCTGAAGCTACTATTAAAACCCATGCTGTCAGTATAATAAATCCATGTCTCAAAGTGCTTGTTTAATATGACAACCAAAAGCAATGCTTGTGCTTTGTTTACTTCTTTGCTCTATAACAGTGTTTCTCAACCATTGATCAGTCTAGCTGTTTTGGATTTGCCACCCCTTCTGCTCTTCCTAAAATAGAAACTGCAGTTTAGATCATGCAGAGTCAAAATGAAAAATTGTTTCACAAATAAGAATTCTATCCCCCTAAATTAATTTTAGCTCTGCAGCAAACAAATACACAGAAACTTCAAGAAGAAAGCAAATCCTTTATTGAATTTATAAAGAACTAAAGGAAGATGACAACAGCAGGATTTGTTGACTAAAAATAGTATCAATAGTATATAGATATGGTTTGTACTTTTTATATACTCTATATTCAAGAGACTTTAAATAATTGACCTATCAGTACTCTTTAATTAGAATATAAATGGTTGCAAGCCTTGTTATTTAGATATTTTATAACTACATTTATACAGTATATACAAATACATAATGTTTGTGTTATATTTAAAAAGAAGAAAAGATGACACTATAACACAGTAAATTCTCACCTAAACAGTATTAATTTACTAATAAATGGAACTGAGTTTTAGATTTCTATGGCAATAGTTAAAATCAAATTAAATACATGTAAAGAACTGGAAAAGAAGATAGGAAGAACATTTTATAGTATGGGAAGACATGACTACCTGTCTTGACATTGGAGGACAAGAGTGTGTTCTTTCCTATTATAGAGGACATTTGGGACTTTCGCAGCTTTAGACAATGTGCATAATAGTACTTGAGCTGAAGATACAGATGTAATAATTATAACAAATATAAGGTTTCTCCTCCCTCTCAAATCCCTTCCTCATCCTTGGTGATATAGTAGACATTTATATAGTCCTAGGGACCTTCCACACAGCCATATCAAGACAGAACATCAAGACAGATAATCCACAATATCTGCTTTGAACATAGTTATCTAATTCCACACTGCCATATAATCCAGTTCAAAATAGATAATGTGGAATTTTATACAGATGCGTGGAATCAGAGCTCCACAACCCTTATCCCCTCTTTGTTCTCCTCTTTTTTCGTGTGTTAAAAAATAGTCTTTTAAAAAATGTGTAATAAAAACGTATGGGGGGAGCGAATTCTGCCCCCCCCCAATTAAATTCTCCTCCTGTCGCCATATTTTCGGCAATGAAGAGAAACTGAAAATCATTCACACCTAAAGTTCTTCATATTTTCTGTTTTCCCATTCTCTTGGTTCCTTTCCCTTTGTCGCACCTCAGGTTAGCTTCACCTTGCTAAATACACCAGGCTGCACACAGGTTATAGTCTTTTGTAGTTTATTGGAAGATAGGAAACAAGTAGTTCTTAAAAGCAAAAGTAAAGTTCCAAAAGATTGATGCAAAAACAAAGCTACATAGAATAATCCAAGAAAACATAAGGCATAAAACAAAGTTCCATGAATGCATGACAAAGTCCCATAACTTGAATACACAAGACTGCAAGGTAATCCAGGAAAGCAAGAGCTAACTTCTATACTTCAAAACGAGACTTTGCTTTTGACAAAGATTTCTCTCTCAGCACACCCTTTAATATTTTCTGCACAGCATGAATTCATTCTTTGGCCTCTGACCTCTTTCTCTTTTTTGTTTGCTATTCTAACACTCCTGCTCCGAAATTCCAAACGGCCAGCTCGATCCAGAGATTCTGTTTCATGAAGGCCAGAGAGCTCATTAGCAGCAGCCTCTGTCTGCGTGTTATCTAGCTGGGAGCAATCCTCCCTTTGCACCTGGCTAGCTTCGCTAGCTTCGGTATCATTTTCAGTATCAACAACTCCATTCCCTGCCATGGGAATGTCTCCCTGCTCCTCATCTCTCACAGCAGGGACACTCTGAACCTGAATCCCATAATTCCCATCAGAGTCATCATGAACCTGAATCCCATCATCTTGAACATCAAGAACCTGAATCCCACAATCCCCATCAGAGTCACTCTGAGACTCCAGCTGAGTCACAACACCTTTGTCCTTCCCTTTTTCTTTGGATGCTTAAACTATACTTTTAAATGCTCAACTGACATTTTTAGTTATTGCAATACTAGAAAATTGAGAAATGCAGCAATTGGGTTGCAAAAATTGGTGGGGGCACAACTATAACTCACAATCACACTACTGCGTAGAAACCTTGTGCATAATGGAAATGCCAGTCCTGTGTATTCAAGTTGTTTCCAACATAAGGTAACCATAAGGAAAGTCTATCACAGGGTTTTCTTGACAAAATTAGTTCAGAAGAGTGTTATGTTTGTGTTCCCCTGAGGCTAAGATAATGTTTCATGTCCAAACTATTGTATCAGCAAGCACTTTTGACTCCCAATTGGTAGAAGGAACAAGATTAATATGCAATGTCAAAAGGAAGTATTACCCAAATGAGCTCTTATTCAGTGCCAGGGTATAAAACCAATCCCTGAGCATGCCTTTTTACACCAGATTGTGGGTGGTAAATTTTTCTTCCCTTAAAACAATGACTCCCAAAATCTGATGCCTACGCACCTGATAGATCTCAAGGGACGTAAACCCCACTCAGGAAAGTACCTAAAAGGAAGTATGAATAGCAACCACACATAATTCACTCAAAGTAAACAATAAAGGTGTAGAAGTTCAGAATTTCTGTTTTTTATTCTTTTCCCAAAGTACTTATTGAGAGGCTCTGGCTTTGAACTTCCCAATCAGGTCTGTAAAAAGGAGGAGAAAGAAGCTATTGACAATCTGAGAACTTGTTTGCCTGCCTTTAGAGTTTCTTGGCTGTACTTCTTCCTTCAAATGCATCTTTGAAATGGTATGCTTTGTCTCTCTTAGCTCTGCACTGCAACACTACACCAACCTGGCAACATAGTGATGGTGAGGTGTATTGTTTTGTTTTGGGTGCAGTGTTACCAACACAGTAACCTGCTGACCTGTAGACAGTAAGTGAGTATGAAACGGACATGCCTCCTTCATCTTAGAAGAATCACTTCCATATCAGACTAAGAAGAGTTGTGCATGACTCTGGTTAAAAGCTGTATAGGAGAAATATTAACGTCCATAATAACACCACACTGAGCAAAGTCTTACTACCTCATCACATTGAGAGAGGAAAGCATGAGTGATCATCCCTTTAAAAATAGAAAATCGCCCCTCTTATATTGTCAGGTGTCCCGTTTCAAGTTCTGCCTCCCCATCACACTCATACGTGGAAACTTAAGAGCTAGCACTACATTAATCTTACATTCATCACAAGGTCAATATTACTTTTTTAAAATCAGGAGAAACAACAATATCTGAAAACCAAGAGATTCCTTGTCTTTCCCAAAACCCCTTACATTAAAGGAGACTTACACCAGTTTAAAACCATTTCTTTCCATGGGATCCTATTGCTCAGTATCAAACCCCATAGGATACAAGAGGCTGCTAATGGTTGGGCAATGAAACAGGACAGGAAACTTTTGAAGGTTCCCATCCCACCTGTTTTTCAGTTGTAAACATGGCAGTAAAGTGCAAGAAGAGGTAGGAGCTCTGAACATGATTGTTGGCCCATGTTCAGAATTCCCTCCTTTCAGGACATTTCTGCCTCTTTTCATCCGTGGAACATGTGATAAGCTCCCTGCCTCTCCATGCTTGAAAAGAGGCTGAAGTGTCCTAGGCGGGGAAAAATTTTCAATGTGATAAGGTCAGTGGCTGAAGTTTCCTCCTTTCAGGACTCTTCTGCTTCACAGAGGGCTATGAATGATGGCCAGAAGTAGTTTAATTCATGTGATGAACTCAGTGCCTCTCCATGCTTGAAAAGAGGCTAAAGTGTCCTACGACTGGGAAATTTCTCAATGTGATAAGGTGGAAAGAGATATGTACATGTAGTACCAGACCAGAGAGTATGTGTGCCTTCACATTATCTGTTAACTTATGGTGATCCAATTTTTCTTTCGGACATGGCATGCTCAAATATGCTTTGTCATTGACTTCCTCTGAAATATAGCCTACATCACCTACTGTTCCTTGGTGATCCTCCTTCTAAGTACTAACCAGGACTGACCCTGATAACAACAAGTTCATATAGAATTCTTATAACACATTGAAGGAGCAGAAGATAAAGGTGGGGGGGGGGGAGGCTCTGACCATCATACAAATCTGCCAATAATGAACTAACACTATTTCCAAACTACAAATGTCACACTTGTTCTTTTTAGCTTTCTAGTTTTTTATCTAGCATGTCTTACCAGTGGAACATGTCAAGGAGTTTTAGAACATCTTGGCTCAGATTGTTTAATGTATGTTTCATGATTTAAAACCGCCAAGTGCTCATAATAGTTTCTAAGACCAATAAGATCTTTTCTACAACATAGCTATACTTTACATGGGTCTTATGGTCATTTTCTGATCTTTCCTCCTCACTCTTCCTCAGATAACCATATGTTGGACCGGATAGCCTTTGTGATCTTTTTCAGCTCTATGACTTTAAGAATATGTGCAGACATAGAAGAAGGTAGACCCATAAGCACACTGAAATGGTCCAGAAACAGACCAGTGTCCAAACTTAGCTTAAGAACTTGGAAAACGTGATGGATCAGCCAGTCACAATTAATAATCAAGCACTATATTTCATGCCACTCTCCGTTCCCCATACAACATATTGCAGCAATCTAATCTAGAGCTTAGAAAGCCAGCATGGTTCAGTGGTTTGAGCATTGGACTATGACTCTGGAGACCAGAGTTCAAATCCCTATTCAGCCACAGAAACCCACTGGGTGACCTTGGACAAGTCACACTCTCTCAGCCTCAGAAAAAGGCAAGGGTGCCCCCCTCTAAACACATGTTACAGAGGAAACCTTGCGATAGGTTCACGGTAGTGTTGCCATAAGTAGGAAACAACTTGAAGTTACATGGCAATAGCAGTCTGAAGTTTGCCACGTTACGGTGATTTTAATAATCCAAGGCACCTTGACCATGTAATGCATATTAAAGCAATGAGAAAGTTAGATGTTTATAGAGATCCAAAACAGGAAACTTAATAGTAGAAAGACAAATTAATTAAACTTCCATTCCAGATACTGACAGACAACTCCATAGCCAGATGGGGATTAACAAGAAAGAAGAAATAAAAGTCTATATTTAGAATGGTAATAGCAGAAAGCAAGGGAAAGTACATCAACGCATCTGAAAATGTGAAATTGGATAATACAGAACGTTGGATAATTGGCGATTAGATAAGCGAGACTCTACTGTATAAGCAAGGAAAACCTTTTTGCTATCAACCTTCTGACTCACATGGTGAGTCAGCTTTATGTAGAGACCTCTGCTTCTGCCCCATGGATGTTTGCACAGTACAGATGGACACCAAGGGGAAGCTATAAATTATCATGATACCCCTCCTGTCCCACTCCCAGTTCACATCCCACATACTAACTTAAAATGCAAATACAAGTGGATAGAAGAAAGCAATGGGTCTCTAAAGGATCAGTACTGGGACACAAGAGTTAAATTATCTGATATCCAAAGAGAACAGTATTCTAGCCAAGTAAGGCACTAAGCCAATCAAGTAGGCAACAAAGTCACTGTTGAATTTTTGTTGTCTGGGTTTTCACCGTGATGAAGAATGACTCTGTCAAAACCTCCAAAAGGGCAAGCTCCCTGCTAGAGATTATTAGCAAAGGAAATGAAAATCAGACAGACAATATTCCTAATATATTACTATATCTATACAACAATGGTGTTGCTTCATCTGAGGTACTGTGTACAGTATTTACAAAACAGATGCATTTAAATGGTGGAACATCATTTGATGGGACTATGAATAAAGCAAAATAGCAGCCATCTGCTGTGGGCTCTCAACAGTGAGCTCTCAATTTCTTTGCTCATAGTGCTTCTCTAAACAATGTAACATGAACCAGAGAGTAGTATGGACAAAGCAAAATCATTTTGGCCATGACCTGGAGCTGAACATCATGATGTCAAGGAGCGCCGTTTAGCACCACCCTTTTAAAAAAATCATTAAAATTCTTGCCATTTCTCTAGCCATAAATGTGGTTGTGAAATGGGAATGGAAAAATGAATATTTTTGGTTCAGCATTAGACATGCATGAGCAAACAGAAAGGTTGTTGTCAAAAATGGAAACTTAATATCCCTCTAAATTATGCTATGATCTGTTCTGAAACAGTTCTTCCTATTCTCCCATTAAAGTCTGACAGACCTCTACAAGACAGAATTAAACACATGGTCCAGACTATCATATAACCACATCCTTCTCCAGTCCCAATATGATAATGAAGCAAAATAGTCAATTCCCTCTATCCCATGTTTCCAAATAAAATACATGAGGGATAACATCATGTGCTTGAAGAAACTATCTGCAATAACCACTGTTACTGGTGCACCAGAAACCAGATAAGCATTAAGAGCACGGCAGTACAGAGTTCAATGCTGAACTATTTATGATCAGTAAGCCACAAAACTACCAAAATAATGTCTTCTTCACAATATAAACCTTGGGTATCCGACCAAGCACGGGATTGAGCCGCTATTAAGGCCTACTCCGCGGCTTTGTGGGCAGCCAGAAAGGATTTCTCGACTGCCTGCATAGCGTCTGCAGCTAATAGACATGGAGTTGTTTTGGGTTGTTGGGGAGCTCCTCCATTCTTCTCAGAGGGGGGAGACCTCTGATAACCCGGCAACCGAGTGAAGCGATTTCGTACACTATTTCACAGATAAAGTTGCTTGGATATGGTCTGAGTTGGACGCTGGTGTTAGTGCAATGCCAGAGGAGGTGCCTGAGGCATGTCTGTCCGATTTTGCTGGATTCGTTTCGGCTTGTGCAACCCAATGACGTGGACAAGGTCCTTGGAGCGGTGAGAGCGACCACCTGTGCTTTAGACCCTTGCCCCTCTTGGTTAATCAAACTTACCAAGGGAGGATTGGTAAACTGGATCGAGAGGATAATAAATTCCTCCTTGGAGCAAGAGATTTTTCCATCTAGCCTAAAACAGGAAATAATTAGGCCTATATTTAAAAAAGGCATCCCTTGATTCCTTGATTCTTAACAACTATAGACCGATCTCCAATCTCCCTTTCTTGGGCAAGGTGTTGGAGCGGGTGGTTGCTTCTCAGCTCCAGCGATTCTTGGATGATACTGATTTTCTAGACCATTCACAGTCTGGTTTCAGGCCTGGGCACAGTACTGAGACGGCTTTGGTCGCCTTGGTGGATGACCTCCGCAGAGAGTTAGATAGGGGGAGAGTGTGTCTTCTGGTTCTCCTGGACGTCTCAGTGGCTTTTGATACCATCGACCATGATATCCTTCTGGGACAGCTTTCCGGGATGGGTCTCGGGGGCACTGCACTCCAGTGGCTCCGGTCCTTCTTGGAGGACCGTTCCCAGTTGGTGAAGCTGGGGGACACCTGCTCGGACCCCCGGCCATTGACCAGTGGGGTCCCGCAAGGTTCCATTCAGGCCGGGTTCATTATGGATGCTGCTGAAGCCACCGCCTCGGGCGCAGCGCCTTCTTGGGTGCACCCGAGGTGGTGGTGGTGGTGACGGCGGCGGCGGCGACCACTGGGTCACTCACCGTGGAACCCGGATTTATTTCGTATTCTCGAGATATTTCGGGAGATTTCTGCAAGATCTCGGGAGATTTCTGCGAGATCTCACGGAAATCTTGCGAGAGCTCGTGAGACTACAAGCTACTTCCTGGTTCCACGGTCGCCGCTGCCGCCTGTAAGTTTGGGATGGGGGGCGCAATTTTGGGCGGGGGGGGCGCGGCCCTAGGTTGGCTTACCACCTGGTAAAACCTAGGGCCGCTCCTGGTTCCATTCTATCCCCCATGCTTTTCAACATCTACATGAAACCGCTGGGTGAGGTCATCCAGAGATTTGGAGTTCGGTGCCATCTCTACGCAGATGACACCCAACTCTACTCATTTCCACCAAACTCCAAGGAAGCCCCTCAGATACTGGACCAGTGCCTGGCCGCTGTGATGGCCTGGATGAGGGCAAACAAGCTGAAGCTTAATCCTGACAAGACAGAGGTCCTCGAGGTCAGTCGCATGTCTGATCGGGGCATAGGGTGGCAAACTGTGCTTGACGTGGTCGCACTCCCCCTGAAGGAGCAGGTCCACAGTTTGGGGGTCCTCCTTTACCCGGCGCTGACACTTGAAGCCCAGGTGTCGGCAGTGGCTGTGAGGGCCTTTGCACAACTAAAACTTGTGTGCCAGCTGTGACCGTACCTCGTGAAGTCTGACTTGGCCACGGTGGTCCATGCCTTAGTCACCTCTAGACTGGACTATTGCAATGCACTCTATGTGGGGTTGCCCTTGAAGACAGCCCGAAAATTACAATTAGTCCAACGTTAGGCAGCCAGGTTGCTAATGGGAGTGAATTATAGGGAGCGGTCAACTCCCCTGTTTAAGGAGCTCCACTGGCTGCCTTTTATTTTCCAGTCCCAATTCAAGGTGCAGGTTTTTACCTATAAAGCCCTAAACGGTTCGGGACCCACCTACCTTCGTGACCGTGTCTTCCCCTATAAACCTGCACGATCTCTTCGTTCATCGGGGGAGGCCCTTCTCTCACTCCTGCCTCCATTGCAGGCTCGGTTGGTAGGGATGAGGGAGCGGGCCTTCTCGGTTGTGGCCCCCCGGATCTGGAACTCCTTCCCTAGGGAAATCAGGCAGGCTCCCACCCTTGCATCTTTTAAAAAGCGGTTAAAAACTTGGTTTTTTTGCTGTGCATTTGAATAACTCAGTCCCCATGTCTTAAATTAAATCAATATATTTCTCACGCACTGTTCCCACTTTATAATTAACCGGACACCCATCCCCTGCAAACGATTAAAAAAAATTCCATCTTGTCGTTTGTCCCACACCACTTTATAACTATATTACTGCACTTTAGTTCAAATGTCCCCTCCATACTACCCCCCTCCATTAACCCGGTGGTTCATTCCATTTTACTATGTCTTTACTCATTTTATGCTTTTAAATGAGTTTTATGATCATTGTAATGTATTGTTTTATAGTGTCAATTTTATTGTGGTTTTATTTATTGTAATGTGTTTTAACTGTTGTATTTGTTTTGTTAGCCGCCCTGAGTCCCTGTCAGGAGATGGTGGCAGGGTAGAAGAATAAAGTTACTTACTTACTTAAGTAGCTGTTACCTGTGCTGCACTCCCTTTTGAAATTTAGGCCCCTCTACACTGCCATACAATCTAGCTCAAAGCAGATAATCTGGATTTTATATGGCAGTATAGAGGGGGCCTTAGGAGCATTTCACCATTAGTTGACAATGTTATCTAATGGGTTCATGTTCAACAGCAATATATGCAAAATATCCCTCTGGGCACACCTTAAAAAAGTATTTGGAAATCTTGCTACAATATGTGTTTCCGAAACTCCCACAGTGTTGTTCCAGTTTTCAGTGCTCAGCTATTACATGTAAATGAAATATTTTTCAGGAGCTCAAGAATGCATTGGCTGGGTTCCATATTTGAATATTCTTGCCTTCTTTCGCCACTGAGCATAAATCAAAACATCTGAGATAGAAATGTATGAGAAATTTGACACAACATACATAGAGTAAAACTGCTTCATTTCTTCCCTTTACTGGGTTTTTTTTTTTTTGGTGTGGTTTACTTACTTTTTTCCTTAACTGAATAGTATGCAGCAAAAACAATCACTATTTGCTGAAACTGGCAATAGTGTGAATATATAATATATAATCCAGTTCAGATAATCCAGATTATCTGTTTTAATAATCTGGATTATATGACAGTGTAGATCCAGCCTGAGTGAAGTTGTTAAAGGGTTCCTGCACTGGATAGGAGACATTTGTGCTCAAAACACTACGCACTGTTTATTTATTTATCTATTTTCTATTTCCATGTATGGTTGTGAAGAAATAGCCAGTGATAGGAAGAAAATTCACTCACTTGGGATGTAGTGTTGGAGAAGAGTTCTACATATGCTAAATCATTGGGTCCTAGAATATATCAAACCTGAATGCTCCATACAAGCCAAGAGATGGTCGTACTTTGGGCATATTATGAAAAAACATGAGTCACAAGAAAATTCAATAATGCTTGATAAGGTGAAAGGTGAGATTAAAATAAAATGCCGCATTCTGATGGATAGATTCAATCTCCCGTTGGGGAGATGGTGGCGGGGTATAAATAAAGATGATGATGATGATGATTATTATTATTATTATTATTATCATCATCATCAAGGAAGCCACATTGCTGATTCTGCAAGCTCCAAATAGGGCTGTGACTTAGAGATCTCTCATTTATAGGGATTCTATAAGTCAAAGTTGACTTGACAGCTTTGAACACCAAGAACTAATGTATACATCAGGTGTCAATGCAGAATAGTACGTAGTTTGTGCACTGGGGACCAAAGCTCAATTCCCCACTTGGCCATGCAAACTTACTGAGTGACCTTAGGGGAATGGCACACCCTAAGCCCTACAAGAACCTGTGACAGGTTTGCCTTAGAGTTGCTGTGCTCTGGAAACTTAAAGGTAACAACGAAATTTATACAAGAGCCTTAACATCTTAATAGGCATCAGATCCAATCTGATTGTGGAAGCTAAGAGGGGTCTATATTAGCAACCAATACCAGAAACTATAAGTTACCTTTATGAGAAAACAACTGGCAAAAAAAACTGTTGAGTATTCCTTGTCTAAGAAAATGCATGGTGTCACCACAAGTCAACAGGTAGCTTGAAAGCAAATATGCACACCTTTATACATTACAGGGCAAAGAAATGGACAATAAAATCACAATACTGTATATCAACAGAACAGAATCAAAATCTTATTTAGAATTTAAAAAAACCCTCACATTTTGATTAAAATAAAGGCTGGAGCAAATGTGACTTCTCTTGAAGAGTTCGACAGTCCAGGTTCTGCAGCAGAAAAATCTTTGTTTTATGTTTTCATAAACCAAATCTCACCAAAGGTTTAGGTGCTCTTACTGCCCATTATAGGAAAAACTAGCTGATTCCTAATCCATCTAAAATGCAGATATGTGCTTTTCATTTTAAGAACAGACAAGTATCTCAAGCTCTGAGTATTACCTGGGAAGGAATCCCACTGGAGCATTACAGCACACCAAAATACCTGGGAGTTACTCTGGAGCATGTCCTGACTTATAAGAAGCACTGCCTGAATATCAAGCAAAAAGTGGGTGCTAGAAATAATATCATACAAAAGTAGACTGGCACAACCTGGGGATCACAACCAGTTACAGTGAAGACATCTGCCTTTGCACTTTGCTACACTGCTGCTGAGTACGCATGCCCACATTAAAACAGTGGATGTGGCCCTTAATGAGGCATGCCGCATTATCACAGGATACATCTATGTCCTACACCGCTGGAGAAATTATACTGTTTAGCCGGTAATGCACCACCAGACATCCGTCAGGAAGTAGCAGCCTGTAATGAAAGGACCAAGGCATTGACATTGCCAGCCCATCCTCTGTTCGGATATCAGCCAACAAGCCAACACCTTAAATCAAGAAATAGCTTCCTAAGATCTACAGATATGTATACTACAGATAGAAGTGGCAGGCTAAAACCTGGAACCTCAATCAGTGGCTGATACCAGATGAGAAACACCCTCCTGAGCACACAGAAGACTGGAAGACTTGAAAGGTGCTGAACAGACTGAGCTCTGGCACCACAAGATGCAAAGCCAATCTTAGGAAATGGGACTACAAAGTGGAGTCCACGACATGCGAGTGTGGAGAAGAGCAAAACACAGACCACCTATTACAATGCAGTCTGAGCCCTGCCACATGCACAATGGAGGACCTTTTCACAGTGACACCAGAGGCACTCCAAGTGACCAGCTTCTGGTAAAAGGAAATCTAGTATAATGCCAAGTTTTTAACTTTGTGTTTTTAAATACATTAAAGCTGTATTTGGAATTCTCTTCTGATTCAATAAATAAATAAATAAACCCAATCTCTTCAGATGGTGGTGCATGCAAAAGAGACTCCTCTCCACTTGCTACAAGAAAGGTATGTTGCTGCACGAGTAATTGATAGTACATGCTTTGTACCATTTCTAACGCACCTAGAATCTCAAAAATAATCACATCCTCTCTAAAATGAATGAAAATACTTTAGGAGGAAATGTAAACATTACTAAATATTTGAAAGTTGTTGTTTGAAAGTAATAGTACTGGAGACATTCTTAGGCCCAAAGTGATAGGTTGCAGATTATTTCCAAACTCTGACCCAGCCAACAGTCGTAGCCATCAGCCACCATTGTGGGAGAGAGAGGAAAGTAGGCAAAAACTTCTGGAAAGTCCTGGTAAATTCTTATGTAGTGATCCTCTTATGTAATACAGTAGAGTCTCACTTATCCAACGTAAACGGGCCAGCAGAACGTTGGATAAGCGAATATGTTGGATAATAAGGTGAGATTAAGGAAAAGCCTATTAAACATCAAATTAGATTATGATTTTACAAATTAAACACCAAAACATCATGTTAGACAACAAATTTGGCAGAAAAAGTAGTTCAATACGCAGTAATGCTATGTAGTAATTACTGTATTTACGAATTTAGCACCAAAATATTATGATGTATTGAAAACATTGACTACAAAAATGCGTTGGATAATCCAGAACGTTGGATAAGCGAGTGTTGGATAAGTGAGATTCTACTGTATATGTGTCGTTTTTTAATGTTTTAATGTCTTTTTATGCTACCCGTATGTCAATAGAGAAGAATTTGAGATATAAATTACAGTCCCGAACAAAATAATGGCAGTTTGAGGAAAGGGTAAATTTTTTAGTTTGTTCTAATAAATGTGTATTAGAGCACAGTGATACGTTAATAAATGTTATCAATTAATTGTCTGTTCAAATTCAACAACAAAGTTTGTTTTTGTTATTGTAAACTCATAGTAATATTTTTTTACTACTGTGCTATTTGGATTTACAAAATAAACTATTCTATTTCCAATTCATATATAAAATCCCTCAATACAGCCAAACATCATGCAAGTATATCTGTGGGGATGAGGAAACCCAAATGAAAAGCTGGCTTCGCAGTACTCACTGTTGTGGATGGAAGAGACACTTCTCCCTACTGACCTCTTCCCCGTCTCCCAGCAGCTCAGTTTCAGCAGTGCTATTGTTAACCATATTAAAATTTCAACATGTGCCCTCGTGGTTTCTAGTTTTCCTTTAACCCCTTGAGCAGCAAAAAGGGATCGTGCTCTAAATCCACAGAATCCTTGCAAAATTTTCCTAGGAATTGGCACTTTTCTTTATTTCAGTTGTATTCCTCTTAATTTAGCTATTCATGAGAGTGAAGCAATTTCAGAAGTAAAGACATAAACCAATGACATTAAAACGAATGACCTACCTATGCAGATTTTTGGAAATGAATAATCTATCTACACCAGATTTCATGAATGAATATCTATGGCAGATTTTTCTTTTAATGAAAAAACAAGTCAAAACCGGTTTCTCATTCATGGCAGTGTGTAACCTTCAATGCACTTGATGGAGGAGGGGGTGAACAGAGGAAGACGAAACACACAGAAAACTATACCATCTTTCAACCATGACAACTGGCACATTTCACAGCTCATTAAAATATGGTGACCGACTCTTGTGATAAATGGCTTTGGAGAAGGGCAGACAAAGCAATGCAGCTCTGAAATGATGAGAGGAAGGAGGAATAGTCACCCCTTTTCTCTCTGTCTCTAGCCAAATTAAAGCATGACGGAAAGCAAAACCAAGAAAGACATTCACAGACATTCATAGACCAGTGTTATGTGTGGATGTGTATACCCTAGATACTGCATTTCTTTGATTCTAAGACACACTCTTCCCCCGTATAAACATCTCTAAAAATGGGATGCATCTTAGAATCGCGGGCGCGTCTGGTGTATTTTTTCGTGGGTGGCATGACTGAAATGAGTGTGCATCTTACAATCAATGGCAACTTGGAATTTAAGAAATATGGTGTATATACACACACACACATACATTCACCTATATATAAATCCACCTCTCTCTCTAAATATATATACAAACACCAATTCACATAAATATGAAGTCAGATATATACATATACACCAATTCACTTATCTATAAATATATATACACACATACCCAAATAGCTGTACACACACAATTTACATATATAATCATATACTGTTGTATCTATAGAGCCCAAATCATGTGTGCATGTGTGTATGTGTGTGTATGTATGTGTGTGTGTATATATATATATATAAAATACACAAACCCCCAAGTAAAAAAAAATCCAGGTTATATATATGTGTGTGCGTGACACACGACTTGGGCTGTGTGTTTAACATATATATAGAGAGAGGGGGAGAGTATAGATATATAAAACTTATATGTGTGTGTGTGTGTATATATATATATATGACTCTGGTGTGTGTGTGTATTTACATACTCACACATACATAGATATATATATAGATATAGATATATACAAACATATAGCTACTGATATAGCCATATATATACACACACACACACACACACAAAAGTTGTGTGTGTGTTTTATATATAGGCATAAGACTTGAGCTGTGTGTGTATATTTGTGTGTGTATAGCGCTGATTTGGGGTGGGTACATGTGTGTCTCTGTGTGGGAGTGTTTGTGTATATAATATGCATACTCACATAATACATTTAGATATATAAATATACACACACTCACACACAAACATACACACACCTGCATCTGCCCTAAGTCATATATATATAGAGAGAGGTTGCTTTACAGATATAGATGACATGACATTATATGGGCTGTGTGTGTGCATATATCTCTCACTATATATATAGTGTATGTGTATAGATTGTGTGTATATAGTGATACACACGTCATATATAAGTATATATATACATACATACACACCCATATATAAATTGAGACACACACACTCCAAAGGCTCTCTCTGAATCCCTATGCTTATGATGGTGGCTCTCCTTTCCCTTTCGCCCTTTCCTTCCTTCCTTTCCTTTCCCGCCCCTCACTGATGCCCAAGCATCCCTGTCCCTCACCTTCCCCGCTTCAGCCAGACACTCATCCGAGGCATCTGAGGGAGGGAGGGTCACCTTCTGACAGGGACGAGACCCCAAAAAAACCTCCTCCGGGGCCCGGTTTGCGCCCTGAAGCGAGACACACAAAGGGTCTTACCTCGCCTGGAAGGTGGCTCCGGGGCGAGAGAACTGGAGAATGGGGTCGCCAGGCTGGCCTCCCTCACGCAGCCTCCTCGCCGGCCCTCGTCATCGCCTGCCGCCCTCGACGCCGCCAATGGCGAAGGGAGGGAGCAGCCTCGCGCTGGGTCGGAGCCTCGTCCTGCGCGGCTTTTTTTGTTGTTATTGTTATTATTATGACTATGTTCGTCAGCTAAGCTTCGCCTGGCTGGCAGCTCCTTGGCGGAGAGAGGCGTGGCTGGGCTGCCTTGGGAGAAGGAGAAAGGCCGCCCTCATGCCATCCTCCTCCTCCTCCTCAGGACTTGTGACACTTTTAAATGCTTCACACACCACACTCTTTAAGGTCACTAGCTGTGCCCGCCCACACGTTGCTGTGGCGTCGTCCTAAATGGGTTTTTGTTTGTGAAGCATGTATGAATGTTGTCATAAGTCACCTTGATCAGCATTAAATGGGCTTGCAGCTTCACAGTGTGATTGTTTCCTCCCTGGGGGAATCCTTTGTTGGGAGGTGTTAGCTGGCTCTGGTTGTTTCCTGTCTCGAATATCCTTACAGTAGAGTCTCACTTATCCAACACTCGCTTATCCAACGTTCTGGATTATCCAACGCATTTTTGTAGTCAATATTTTCAATACATCGTGATATTTTGGTGCTAAATTCATAAATACAGTACCATGTTTCCCCAAAAATAAGACAGTGTCTTATATTAATTTTTGCTCCCAAGGATGTGCTAGGTCTTATTTTCAGGTGATGTCTTATTTTTCCATGAAGAATTCACATTAATTGTTGAACAAAAACATGAACATTTATTATATACTATACAGTAGTTGTCATCACAAACCAGCATAACCAAACAAGCTGTGAATCCTATCAAGAATTTCTTGTTACTACCATTATTTCCATGTAGAACAATCTATGGTACGTACATTTACCGATCCTGCAAGCTCTGGTATTCTGTTTGGAGGGCATGCTTCCAAGCAAAAACTTTGCTAGGTCTTACTTTCGGGGGAGGCCTTATATTTAGCAATTCAGCAAAACCTCTACTAGGTCTTATTTTCTGGGGATGTCTTATTTTCGGGGAAACTGGGTAATTACTACGTAGCATTACTGCGTATTGAACTACTTTTTCTGTCAAATTTGTTGTATAACATGATATTTTGGTGCTTAATTTGTAAAATCATAACCTAATTTGGTGTTTAATAGGCTTCTCCTTAATCTCTCCTTATCCAACATATTCGCTTATCCAACATTCTGCCGGCCCATTTATGTTGGATAAGTGAGACTCTACTGTATTTTCAGAGTGTTGTTCTTTATTTACTGTTGTTGTACTCCTAGACTGCAGAGACACGTCAAAACCTCGCTGGAGCCCCATACTATAAGCAAAGCAAGTTGTTTATTGAAGAATATATGTAAGCAATAGCAAATTAAAGATCAAAGTCAATGAAACAAGATTTTAATCCACCAGGTACAAGATACTTGAGAGTCTTGAAACAAGGGTCCACAATGATAAACGTCAACAAGGTATCAAAATTAGTCCAAGGAACAGAAACAAAACTGGAACAAAGAACAGGATCTTTGACTGGAACAGGGGATCCAAACTGCAAAACTTTCAGGAACAATGACGGGATAATCCAAAATTCCCCAAGAGCAAGAACAAGGACTCAGACAAAACTCAAGATACAAGGCTACATGAACTTGGCATGAAAGTCCACAGGAACATGAAACAGGATTCTATGAAGCATGAAACATGAGTCCATGAACAGAAACAACACTCTCGATGAGCAAAGTTGCCACCTCTGAACATTTGTCTCAGAAGCAGTTCCTCTTAAAGCTGAAATCAAGGTCTCTTTCCATGAGAAGTTTACTCAAAACCTTTTCTCATTAGCAATCGTCTGCTCCTTCTGAGAACCTCCCTTTCTTGTCTCTGTTGACATATTGCTCTCTTTCTGTCAACCTCATTACTCTTATCACAACTGGAATGCCCATCTGCCAAGGGATGGTTCAACGTTGACTGTCCCAAGGAATGCAGTTCAAGCTGCCTGCTTGAAACCATTATATGCTTTCTCCCAGAATCCTCAGAAACAAACTCTGGCTTCCCAGGAACAGCGGATTAATTCAACTCTGGCTGCATGGGAATCCTAGGCCCCAACCCAAATTCATCTGACAGGTCAGGTGCAGGCACAATCACAGCCCAAACAGGCCCAGTCTCAGGCTCACCTGACAGTTCAGGTGCAGGCTGGGATACAAGTTTTTTTTTAATGCTGGCTGCCAGGTTTTGTTCATTTTGATGGTTCACAGGAACCCAGTAATAATGATGATGATGACGACGATGACTCTGAGGGGGAATCCTTTGTTGGGAGGTGTTAGCTGGCTCTGGTCATTTCCTGTCTGGAATACCCTTATTTTCAGAGTGTTGTTCTTTATTTACTATCCAGATTGTAGAATTTTTTTAATGCTGGCTGCCAGGTTTTGTTCATTTTGATGGTTCCCAGGAACCCAATAATAATAATAATAATAATAATAATAATCCCCCTCCCCCCGCAGGTGCCACCTTGACGTGGTTGGGGGCTTAACCACTCCAATGATGACTGAGGTCTGTGCTGGCGGTAGTGTAACTACCGGCAGGTCCAACCAAGCTAGAGAGGCCTCAGCTGAGGAGTGGAACCAAGCGCACCGAACCCATTAGCATTATGGAGAATCAAACCAAAACAAAGTCTATACTGGCTCGGTCGTCGCCCAGGATAAAAAGGACCACGGTGGATGCTGCTGATTCTGGACATCCATCGACAAGTGAGCTACGGAATCAAAATACAAATGAACAGTCACAGAAGCGTCAAAAATATACAATGCCAGAAAACCACACAGTTATGAAATGCTACTACAAATCTGAACCTCAAAGGTGTGGCTACCAAAAAAGGATGCATCAGCTGTGGAAAAAAGAGTACCCTGACTCACAGATAACAGAACCCCAACTGGCTGACCAACGAAGATTCATAATCAGAAACAAAGTGTTCAGTGAAGTTGAACTCGAAGAAATCCAGAAATTTGCAAAGTAAATTACCATCAGATCACAGCACAGACAGCAGCAGAGACTCCAGCAACACATGGAATGGTGGAACAGATTGAACCAGAAGAAAGTGTGGAGCTTTTGCAAGAATTTGAAGAACCAGCACTTGAAACACCTGTTGAACCACCAGGAACCTTGACAGCAAAACAACAAGAGCTCAAGGACAGAATCATGGCTCGTGCTGCAGCAAATGCAATAAGAAAGTGGCTCCCAACTCTAAAAACAGTGCCCAAGAGACACCTGGCGCTTCTCATGAAAGATGTGAATACAGTACTCTCCACTGTCCAAATAACATCAATTGAACAAACAAACCAGTATGCCTACAGTGCAGCAGTGATAGTAACAGAAGAGCTTGGGCTCCTACAACCAAGGCAGCCCCAAAGAAAATCGACTGGAAAACCAAAGTGGAAGGTCAGGCTAGAGTTGAAAATCAAAAAGCTTAGATCAGATGCAAGTAACCTGAAAAATATGAAAGAGAAGAAACCGAAGAATGATAAAATCAAGCAATACCTGATCCGAAAGTACTGGCTGAACACCAGAAAAATTGAAGAAGCTTTGGAAATCGTGAAAGAACAAATTAAAGCAACAGCCAGAAAAATTGAAAGATATGAAGCCAGAGTCATACAGTACAGACAAAATCAACTGTTTCAATCAGATCAAAGACTGTTCTACCAGAGTCTGAACTAAACAACAGACACAGTAACCATAAAGCCAGAGAAAACTGCAACAACGAAGTTCTGGAAAGAACTTTGGGAAAATAATAAGAACTACAACAAAAACACTGGAGTTTTTGTTGTAAAGGCGTTTGAAGGAAAATTCTCACAGAACAAAATGGAACAGATGGAAATAACAACTGAAATGATCAGCAAACAAGTGCAAAAAGTCAAGAACTGGACATCGCCTGGTCGTGACCAACTTCATGGATTTTGGCTCAAACATCTGATTAGTTTACATGGAAAAATGGCCCAACAATTCAATGAGATGTTGCAGAAAGGAAGTATCAGTGAATGGCTAACAACTGGAAGAACTTACCTGATACAAAAGGATCCAGCAAAAGGAGCAGCACCAGGAAACTACAGGCCAACAACGTGTCTGCCCACTATGTTTAAACTACTGACTGGCATCATAGCTGACAAAGTTCAAGATTATCTTGAAGGAAAAAACATCTTGCCAGACGAACAGAAAGGCAACAAACGGAAAAGCAGGGGCACAAAAGACCAGTTATTAATTGACAAAATGATTCTGGAGAGCTGTAAGAGCCGAAAAGCTAATCTTCACATGACGTGGATTGACTACAAAAAGGCCTTTGACTCACTCCCACACAGCTGGATCATCAAGTGCCTCGATGCCATCGGGATTTGGCATCTTCATTGAAAACATGATGGAGCAATGGAAAACTGAACTGTTTGTTGGAAATGAAAGCTATGGACTTGTCAAAATCAGAAGAGGAATTTTCCAGGGCAATTCATTGTCCCTCTGCTTTTCATTATTGCCATGATCCCTCTGTCAACAATTTTACAAAAAACAAATCTCGGCTATCAAACATCTAAGAAATCTCACAAAATTTCACATCTGATGTACATGGATGACCTGAAGCTGTATGGGAAAACGCAAACTGAAATCCAGTCTCTGACCAACACTGTCCGAATTTTTAGCACTGACATCAGCATGGAGTTTGGTTTGGACAAATGTTCGACAGTGGCATTGAAGAAAGAAAAAATCATTGAAAGTGAGGGCATAAATATGCCTAATGGCCAAACAATAAAGTGTCACCAGCCAGAGGCCTATAAATATCTGGGCATACTACAGCTGGACAACATCAAGCATGAACATGTGAAGACTGTGGTCAGCAAAGAATACACACAAAGGGTCAGAAAAATTCTCAAAAGCAAGCTCAATGGAGGCAACACCATCAAGGCCATAAACACCTGGGCCATACCTGTCATAAGATATACTGCTAGCTTCTTCGGCTTAGGCGATCCCTCATAGCTCGAGGACGATTGTCTTCCATCTTGGGTGTGTGTTCTTATTGCTAGCATTATAAATTGGACACAGGTGGAACTGGACAATTTGGACAGAAAAACAAGAAAACTCATGACCATTCATCATTCACTGCACCCTTGCAGTGATGTTGACCGGCTATATCTGCCTAGGAGATCAGGGAGCAGAGGACTCTTACAAGTAAGACAAGCAGTCAAAGAACAAGAACATGCCCTGGCAGAATATGTAAAGCAAAGTGAAGAACCTGCTTTGATTGAAGTCAAAAATCAGAAACTCCTCAAAGCACAGCAGACAAAAAATCAGTACAAGAAAACCACACTACAAACCAGAGCTGACAGCTGGCACAACAAAACATTGCATGGAAAGTTCCTTGACAAAATTGAAGGAAAAGCTGATAAGGAGAAGACCTGGCTATGGCTCAGAAATGGGACACTGAAGAAGGAGACAGAAGGCCTGATCCTTGCAGCCCAAGAGCAAGCCATCAGAACAAATGCAATTAAGGCCAAGATCGAAAAATCAGCTGATGACCCCAAATGCAGACTGTGCAAGGAAACCAACGAAACCATTGATCATATCCTCAGCTGCTGTAAGAAAGACTACAAACAGACTACAAACAGAGGCACAACTATGTGGCCCAAATGATCCATTGGAACTTATGCCTCAAGTACCACCTCCCAGCAGTAAAGAACTGGTGGGATCACAAATCTGCAAAAGTATTGGAAAATGAGCACGCAAAGATACTGTGGGACTTCTGAATCCAGACTGACAAAGTTCTGGAACACAACACACCAGACATCACAGTTGTGGAAAAGAAAAAGGTTTGGATCATTGATGTCGCCATCCCAGGTGACAGTCGCATTGACGAAAAACAACAGGAAAAACTCAGCCACTATCAGGACCTCAAGATTGAACTTCAAAGACTCTGGCAGAAACCAGTGCAGGTGGTCCCGGTGGTGATCTCATCAGTAAAGTCCTTCACTGGCAAACTAGGGAAGCCAGATCAGCTCTGTTAATCAAGGAGATGGACCGGATTCTTTGCTGGAAGCAACGAAGAGAAGTAAAAATAGCTAGATTGTATTACTGCACTTATAGAATCTGTATGGGAAAAATGGAAAGAAGTAAAGGGCAGGATGACAAACAACTGTCAGAAAGGGAAATTCCACAGAAGCTGTTTGAAGAGATCAGATTAACGAGATCAGTGATTAGAATGAAGAGATGAACTGACTAGATATATGAGACAAATTAGTGAAATGGAAAGGAGTACTTATTCCTGAATTGTTTCCTCACTGATCTTCTCTTATGTAGAGAAGGCATAACCTGCTTTTGGTTTACTTGATACTAAGGCTTTTTTTTTTTGTATTCCTTCCAAATACAAGCTGTCCTGTAAATCTCAGATTTGTTGTTGACTTCTGGTCAGCCTTCCAGTGCCAAACTAGAGCGATCTCCTTGCTGTAGTCATTACCTATATTTCTAGCTGCAAATATTGCAGCATCATATTCTGTATCAGCAATTGCAACACTTTCTGAATTCTTTCCACTGCTTTCAACAAAGACTGCATGCTAATATCTTGAACCTCTAGAATTTCCTGAGCCCATAATACCGTCGATCTTGCAAACATAACTTTAATTAAATACTGAATGGTCAGTGCTCAGGCCTCATGTGAAAGAACAGGAGGTGACACTGGCAATTACTCTCCTAGAGTTCTAAGAGCTGTGTTTTCCGCTTTAGGGATTATAGAATGAGATATCAGAGCAGATATTCACCCATCAACCAATGGGATCTTTAGATATTCTTAGCATTGTTTTTTTATTAAAACAGTGGTTCTCAACCTGTGGGTCCCCAGGTGTTTTGGCCTACAATTCACAGAAATCCCAGCCAGCTGTTAGGATTTCTGGGAGTTGAAGGCCAAAACACCTGAGGTTGCGAACTACTACCCTGTTTCCCCGAAAATAAGACAGGGTCTTATATTAATTTTTGCTCCCAAAGATGCACTAGGTCTTATTTTCAGGGGATGTCTTATTTTTCCATGAAGAAGAGCTCACATTTATAACAACAAAATGAACATTTATTATATACTGTAAAGTAGTTATCATCACAAACCAGCATAACCAGACAAACTATGAATCCTATCAAGAATTTCTTGTTACTACCATTATTTACATGTACAACAATCTATGGTACCTCTTGCAGTTTAGGTTTCACAAGGTTTCCACGCTGATTTCTCTCTATTCTAGTTTCAATGTAGTCATGAATGATGAATAATATAATATACTATAATAATAATATGATAATATAATAATAATATAATAATATACAATATATTAATGAGATAATATAATAGTAGGATATAATAATAACAGAATATGATAATAATATGGTATTAATAGGATAATATAATAATGGGATATAATAACAGAATAGCATAACAATATAATAATAATAGGATAATATAATAGAATAATAGAATGGAATAGAATGATCTAAAATATATTAATAGGTTAATATAAAATGGAATATAATAATAAAACAGAATATGCTAATAATAATAAAATAATAATATGATAATATAATAGAATAATAGTATAGAATATAATGATATAAAATATATTAATAGGATAATATAAAATGGAATATAATAATAACAGAATAATAATATTGTAATATGAAAATATAATAGAATAATAATAGAATAATAATATAATGATATAATAATAATAATAGAAAAATGTAATATGATATAAAATATATTAATAGGATAATATAATAATGGGATATAATAATAGTAACAGATGATGATAATAATATGGTAATAGAATAATAGTATAAAATAATAAGTTTCATGGCATAGAATAGGAATAAGGATGAGAGGAGAATCCCTATGCGTCCTGTACCTTTAAGAAGCAGAAGGAGCAGGACAAATGGAAAGCCCTCTTCCTTCCCTCCCACCCTTCCTTGCCCTGGCTCCAGGAGCCAATCAGAAGCCTTGGGGGCGAAGGGAGCATGGCCAGGACGGAGCCTTGTCTCCAAAGGAAGAAACGGCAGCGCAGCAGCAGCCACGGAGGCTGGGGGACAGGCAAGGCAAGGACAGCAAGCACTTTCTCTCCCTCCCTCCCTCCGGTGTGTATGAATGAGTGCTGCTTCTGCCCTGCAGCCATGCTTCCCAATGGAACTCTGCTGCAGCCTTAGTTGCTAGGTCTTACTTTCAGGGGAGGCCTTATATTTGGCAATCCCCCAAACCCCTGCTAGGTCTTATTCTTTGGGGAGGTCTTATTTTAGGGGAAACACGGTATATTAAAAGGAGATTCCCATTCTAGATCAATTAACTCCTTGAAAATGTCTCAACGCCTTTTGATTCTGTTTTTTCATTACTGTTGTAGGTCTACTGTCCTTCCTTTTTCCTAATTATTTTTCAAATCTAAAGTCTGCAACTCTTTTTTAACATATGTTTAAAATTTTCTATATTAAATACTCTGCTTAATGTTATTTCTTCCTCAGGGTCCTTCCAAACAGCCATATTGAAGGGGCAAAGATCCAAAAAATACTCCTTTTAATCCAAAGTCAAAAGCAGGAGCCCTCTTCCAGTGGAGAGGGCGAGGAAGGACACCATGGAAGTTGGATCTTCAAACTGCAAAAAGCTGTTTATTGCGTGGCCATAGCAATAACGACAAAAATGCATACAGGAATGCAAAGGTTTTGTCGCAACCTGAAAAAGGTTGCAAGGCTTTTTATCATTATTATAGAAAGTAGAAAACATATTCTTATTGGCTTACAAAGTACATTTACCCCATTCGTCTAATATTGACTACATCACAAGCATTTTCACTATCATGCAATTCCATTGGTTTTCTTTGTTCTAACAACATGTGACTCTTTAGAAAATGGAGCTTTCGTGTTATTGACCCTGATTACAGCACCTGCTTATCTACTTCTGTTGCAAGCATAAGTCCAAAATGGCTGGGAAACTTAGGGAGTGGTAGCTAACCAGTTCAGTCCTGATGTACTGTTATCCTTGAAAAGTAACTCCCTTTCTGCAACAACTCTTTTCTCAAACATCAACATTTTCTCTCAAACATAGGCCTCACTCAAACATAGACTTCACAAAAGCCTTTTGCAAATTAGGTCATTGGAAGTATCTGTGAAAATTCTTTTTAAACCTACAACTCTCTCATTATAACCCAGAATATCAAGGCAGAAAACCACACAATGTCTGCTTTGAACTGGGTTATCTGAGTCCATACTGCCATATATTTCAGCTCAAAGCAGAAAATGTCAAATTTTATTCAGCTGTGTGGAAGGGGACTCAGACATTCCTGAATTATTTTCCTCCTCTGAAATAGATGGTATGTCATTTCTCTGTAAATGCCTGGATTTGGAACAAAATTTTCCTAGTGTAGTTTTCTTTCTAACTCCCGACTTTCCTGTTATGATTTCTTCCTTGTGATTACTTCATTTAGTTTTAATTTTTGTTGCCCATGTTAGGCTGCACTGCCCTGTCCCCAAACTAACTGCACTATTCAGTTCTTGAGATTCAATTACTGTCATGCCACCAGAAGGCTCTCACCTACTGCCCTGGTCCTTTAACAATCTGAGGGGGCTGAACTTAGCCTTGGCTCCTGCTAGCTTTGAAATGGCAGTTATGTTTGTCAGTTGAGATTTGTCAGTTAGTGTTTAACACTGGAAGGAAGCATGGGAAGGTAGAAGGCACCTAGCTGGGTGCTGGAGACCCTCCAGACCCAAACTATCTCTGAACCTACTTGATGTTTTAAAGAACATCTTCTATAGAAATCCAAGGAGAGAACTCACAGAAAGGGGAATGCAGAAATTCTCTGACAAGAGAATTGCTAATGGCCTACCTAGGACCTTGCTAATGGCCTACCTAGGACCAGCCTCCTCCGATCAATTAAAAAGAACATACGCAGTAAATGTGAAAAACCCACATGCAGTTTTAGGCCAAGTATGGAAATACTTAGAAAGGCGATATGGAACATCCCCACAGATAGAGACCTTGTCCTTACAAAGTCTCAAAGCATTTTCCACGTTTATAAAAGAGGAATATCCAGAGCAACCACGACTTGCATGTTTAGATCAACATCTGACACAACAAAAGGTTGTTGGCAAGTTGTGTCGTCCAATAAAAGAAACATGGGGCAAGAAAGTCTTTATCCATAAAGAAAATCACCAACAGGAGGAGCTTCTTGTAGGTTTCCCCTCACATGCAGACTGTGTTAGCACTCCAGAACCAGCAGACAAGTCATATACTGTATTGTCAAATATGAAGAAAGCAATCATATTGATAATAGAAGTTCAATGCAATCTAGTATGTCAATATCTGCTAACCAGAAAGCAAGTTCTACCATAAAAAGATGAAACTGAAGATATGTCCACATTGCACACTGCAATTCAAAGTGATTCCTCAACTCAGAGAACATAATCAGATATACCTTCTGACCATCCAGAAGTTCAAGCGTTTGTACAGCAAGCTATAGATGCTGCAATGATATCTCCAATAGTGATGACACTAGAAACACATACTGAAGTATTGGTTGAAGCCATTTCAGTGCTTTCTGAAGCAAATAAAGAAGCTTTAAAAAGAAAACAAGAAGTGGAACTAACAAAAAAGAACTACAAGAAATATTAAGAGTTCAAGCAGAAGAATCTGTTAAAGGTAGAAAATCCAGAGACGTTCAAGAGAAACTGTCTGAGTCGCAGTCCAAAATTCAGTATGAAACTGAAGTAGACAAAGCTAAGAGAGACAACCTAAAAGATTACTGTCCCTCAACAGAATCTCCAGAAGACGATTCACAAAATCACTCAAAGCCAGTATAGTAGGGAGGCAAGAAGATTCATTCTTAAGAAGATTCACCAAATTTGCCTCTTGGGAGCAACTAGTTACAGGCATAGCCAAAATTTTACATTTCATCAAATCTAGAAATAGTAAACCTAGCAGAGGACAAAAACGAGGCAAAAGCAAAGATAATTCAGATTATACAATCAGAAATGTATAAAAGAAAAATACTGATAGCAAACAGAGTTTTAGGGCCCTTTCACGCAGCACTATATCACAGAATATCAAGACAGAAAATTCCACAATATCTGCTTTGACCTGGGTAATCTGAGTCCACACTCAGATAATGTGGGATTTTCTGTCTTGATATTCTGGGATATAGGACTGTGGAAGGGCCATTAATTGTTCAAATCATAGCCAAGTACAGCTTCAAAAAGAGTGAGCATAATACAGATAGCCACATGAACACTAGAAGTGATCCTGTGTCATCACAAATGACAGTGAGTCATACAAACTTCCACTCTGATGGCTCAGATGTGTGCAATTATTTACAAGCAGGCTAAGAGCTGAGCTTGCCAAAGGACCTCAAGAAGTTGCGGTATATGAGCGAGAACTTCAAAAACTTCAGATTTCAGTTAAGGAATTAACACAGAAAAATCAAGAGTCTGTTAGAAAAATCGAAAAGGAGAGTTTTGAATTGCTCTGTTAGAAGAAAAGCAAACTGATGAGTCAATAAGTAAAAAGAATCTGCAAGCAATCCTTAATCAAAGGGATCTGGACTGTCAGCAGCTTCAGGCAAGGCTATCTGCATATGAGGATTCATTGCAGAGGTTACAGAAAGAATTAGGTGAAAGTAGAGAAGCACCCGGCACTTTGGAGAAGCCTGGTGCGTGTTGCTAAACCAGGTGCTGACCAGAGGGACAAGACTCTTCCGTCCAGCAAGCACCCGGCACTTTGGAGAAGCCCAGTGTGTGTTGCTAGGCAGCAACATGCAGCGGGCCTCTCTAAACCGGGTGCTTGCTAGAGGGACTAGAGCAGGGGTCCTCAAACTTTTTAAGCCGAGGGCCGGTCCACAATCCTTCAGACTGTTGAGGGGCCGGATTATCATTTGAAAAAAAATACAAACAAATTCTGATGCACACTGCATATGTCTTATTTGTAGTGCAAAAACAACAACAACAACAAGAACAATGAAAGAACAATACAATATTTAAAAATAAAAACAATTTTAACCAACATACATTTATCGGGATTTCAATGGGAAGTATAGTCCTGCTTCTGGCCAATGAGATAGTCAAGTTAATTAGGGTTGTTGTTGTTGTTGTTGTTGTTGTTGTTGTTGTGTGCTTTCAAGTCACAACATTTCAGACTTTGAGTGAGCCTAAGTCTAAAATTTATTTATTATTTATTTACTGCATTTATTTACTACATTTGTATCACACCCTTCTCACCCCAAAGGGGACTCAGAGTGGCTTACAAATTATATGTACATACAATATATTATATTATTAGCATAGCACAATATTAGCATTATATATTACTATATTGAACTATACCACTATACTGTAATATTATTAGTAATATTATATGTAATATAGAATATATAATTAATATTATTATATGGTATTATTATTAGTGTTATATTGTATTACATTATAATATTATTATCAATATTATATGTATAATATAATATATTATATTATAAAACTGAGGGCAGGGGCCAGGTAAATGACCTCGGAGGGCCGCATCCGGCCCCCGGGCCTTAGTTTGGGGACCCCTGGACTAGAGTTTTCCCTTCGGCAAGCACCCGGCTTGCCGGGAGAAATAATAGGGACTCCCTATTATCTGACAGTTTTGGTTATCCAACATTTGGCTCGCCTGTTTATATTGGATAACCGGAACTCTACCGTACCAACATCTTAAGGAAGAATGTAAACAATTAAAACAGCAAAGGGAGGAAAAAGAGCAGTATAGCCTGCAACTTCAAAATAAACTCATAGAATCATAGAATCATAGAATCATAGAATAGTAGAGTTGGAAGAGACCACATGGGCCATCTAGTCCAACCCCCTGCTAAGAAGCAGGAAATCGCATTCAAAGCATAATAAACTTCTGGAGACAGAGTATCAACTTGAAGAAGCCCATGGTTGACTAAAAGAGCAGAAACAGTTGTCTAGTGAGGAGCTGATGGATAAGAAACAGAAGGTTGCTGATCTTCAAATAAAGCTTTCACGTTCTAAGGAGGAGCTAAAGGAGAAAGCTGCAAATGTAACCAAACAGCAGCATCAGTTAGATAAAATGAAACAGCAGTATCAGCAGTACTAGGAGCAATACAACCTTCAGCAAAGCACAACAGCAAAGCTGCGAGAAGCCCAGAATGATTTGGAGCTAGTGCTACATCAGATCTAAGATAAGGATAAAAAAATTCAAATCCTCATAGCCCTGTTAAAAAAAGTGAAGAGAATATACCCCTGCTAGAAAAGGAGAGCGAGGATTTATACGCCAAAAGTCAACTGGCAAAGAAGAATCAGTAGTTCTTAATCAGCTACAGAAAACCACACTGCAAGAACAGGTCAATCAGCTGACAGAAAAACTGGAAAAACACTCAGAAAATCATAAATAGGCTACAAAGAATTTTCATGAGCAAATGCTAGAGCTCAAGGCACATCTAAGATTCTCTCAAGACCATGTTGTTTCCTTAGAAGCAACTACAACTGAGCCAAACAGTCTGTCAAGTCAAAGTAAAGAAAAAGCAATTCAACTTGATTTGCAGGTAAAAGCAAAGACTGAGTCACTTCTATCAGTGAAAGCTGCAAAGGCTGCTAAAAGAGCAGATCACCAGAATCATCTGGACACTGCCCAGAATGCATTACAAGATAAACAGATGTTGGCTACAGCTAACATAGGTCTACACAAGACAGTCTCAGGCAGCACAGAAGTGTTGCAAACCTTTCCAGAAGCAATACATCAATTAATGTTTTAAAACTCTCTACAGACTTTCTAATTAGATCTTGTACATTGAATATTGTTTTGAACCATAGACACAGATACATGTGACTAAAAATGACGTTTCATTCTCCACTGTTTACATTCAGGATCTTTCTTAAATAAGTTAGGAAAGTGTGACTATGCATTATCTTGTGCTACTTCTGTCCTTCCATATTTACTTTAGACCTGTCCTTCAAAACACATTTCTGAGTTTCATCTGCTCCTGAAACAATACAAATCAGCCTTGTTTCTTGTTGCAGCCCCCCATGTCTCAACATGGTGGACCAAAGTGGCTTTTAGCAATTTCTGTGGGTCCCTTTTATTTGCTTTATTTTTAAAAAGTTTTTATATTCACCTCTGAACCATTATCAGTGCTCGGTCTGGGTTTTTTTGTTTTATTACTTGCAAATTCCGACACTTTAAATAGAGACCAATGTTCCAGTTTATCTACTTTTTATTTATTAAAACACATTTCCAACAATTTTAAGAGAAGTATTTTACATAGAGAAAATCGAGGATTTGGACCCGCTTCCTCTGTTGCATGCCACTGTCTGTTCTTCTAGGTATCTCTAATGGAAATTGCAGAATTCTTCTTTAAAAGTAAATAGGTCAGCCGGAAGATTCTTCATCTAGTAAATACACAATTGTCATTCTATTTTATATCGTCAAGCACATGTAGTATAACAGAAAAATACAAAACATTAGTATACTGGAAAGACATCTTAAATCAGAATTTGATGTCTCTCCTGACCTATACTGATGCATCTCCTTTCCACACGGAGATGCCTGAACTCTAATCCCTGGATTTTATTTAATATTTCAGTTCCCATCTTTTAAAAAAACAAACATGAAAACACAATTGTGAAAGGCTACCTGTGAGAAAAAGAAACTCTACATTGAGTATACTCTTCTAGACTCAGAAAAGGTTACTTGCTGGCAAGAGAATAAAAATGGTATAAAGTTGAGTCTTTTAAGGAAGATACCCAGACCATGCTATTTCAGTATGATATTATTATAACATAAATGAAAAGATTATAACTCTTCTTGAATAAGATTCAGCCTTACTTCACTTACCTATTAACTTTACTATCCTAACCTGCCTTGTTTTATGCCTTTATAAACTGGAGCTCAGATGTGCAATTTTCTCGATCCTTATTTCTGGTCTTTAAAAAAAAAGAATAATGTTGCCAGATCACTTTAAAGATTGTCATATTTTTAATATGCACATGATAATTTAGTGTACATCTTAAGAACTTATGCAACTTATAAAACACTGATTTTTTTTGAAGGTTAGACTAAGTCTTCATTTTAAAGATAAAATAGCAGTGTATTCTAAATACAGGCAGTCTTCGAGTTACAAACAACCAACTTGCAAACGACTCATAGTTAAGAACGGGGTGAAACTATAGGAAGTGAGAGAAATCCACCCCTAGGAAGGAAAATTCACTTCTGTAAGGATTATCAGGGGGGAAAGGTGACTCCGCTGAAGCTTTATCACCAATCCTTGTTTCCACAACAAGCCGCATTTGTCAAACTCCAATAATTACAGGTACAGAAAGTGAGATAAAATCTTCTGAAAATGGGCACAGACAACAAAACATATATGGCTAGAGTTACACTTTGCGCCCCTGGTGATGGCGCAGAGTGTTAAAGCGCTGAGCTGCTGAACTTGCAGACCGAAAGGTCCCAGGTTCAAATCCCGGGAGCAGAATGAGCGCCCGCTGCTAGCCCCAGCTCCTGCCAACCTAGCAGTTCGAAAACATGCAAATGTGAGTAGATAAATAGGTAGCGTGTGTTGTCAAAGGCTTCCATGGCCAGGATCACAGGGTTGCTGTATGTCTTTTGGGCTGTGTGGCCATGTTCCAGAAGTATTCTCTCCTGACGTTTCGCCCACATCTATGGCAGGCATGCCACACAGCCTCTGAGGATGCCTGCCATAGATGTGGGCGAAACGTCAGGAGAGAATACTTCTGGAACATGGCCACACAGCCCGAAAGACATACAACAACCCTAAATAGGTACCGCTCCGGCGGGAAGGTAACAGCGCTCCATGCAGTCATGCCAGCCACATGACCTTGGAGGTGTCTATGGATAACGCCGGCTCTTCGGCTTAGAAATGGAGATGAGCACCAACCCCCAGAGTCGGACACGACTGGAGTTAACGTCAGGGGAAAACCTTTACCTTTTACCTACACTTTAAAATGTACCTGTTCCAAATTATATACAAATTCAACTTAAAAACAAATCTGCTGAACCCATCTTGTTCGTAACTTGGGGACTGCCTCTAGTGGTATTACTTATTTGTTAATATTTTGAATTACTATTTCAATTTCTAATTCAGATTTAAACAAATGTGACTGAACAGAACAATTGGTGACTTCACAATTGGCACCAATATTGATCTCAACCTCAAGAAAAAGTGCATCAAGTAAAGTCTAAAAGAATCTTAGTTCAAGTGGGACATCAGAATGTTGCAAAAGCTGATCACATATTAGCTTTCCAACAAGACTCTATGTTGCTTCAGTTTGCATGAGGTGTTAGTGGTTTAACAATATTGCAGGAGTAAACTGAGCCTAATATATGAATTTTTTCTTGGTTCTATTTCAAATTAATTGATTAATCCTTGAAGCCTACATTTCTGTGAAGAAAAAATAAAACAATTACATAGAGAAAAATTTCATATTCTTTAGAATCTAAACTTTGCATTCCGAGGCTTTATTCCATCAGCATTATTTTTTCTAATTTCCACTGCTATAATTTTAGTTATTCTAAGTCACAGGAATGCCACTGCAGCTCCTTGTATCCAAAAATGGCTGGAGTAAATCAGAAGGCATACTGTTGAAACCTGATCTTTCCTAAGAACAGAGTTAATTCAGAGCAAATCTTATATTATAGTACTCATCTACAATGAAGATTCCTGGAAAAGTACTGAATGTCATTCCACTCTGAATTTAAATATGATACTACCATGCAAATTAATAAAAAGTTTAAAAAAGTAAACACCTAATCTATGTAATTACATACTTGCTCATTCCTTCTGATGTTACAGTAATGGATCTCTCTGGAGAATGTGAAGGAGATCTCAATGTTGAGCTAAGTGGGGATGAAGCACGCAAAGAAGTTGTAGAAAGGCCATGTCGACGCATCTCTTGAATGGCACGTTCACTACAAAAAAGAAAGAACTGGAATTTCGGGGTATCTGCATACATCATTCCACACCATAAACAGGTTGGTCACTCTGCCTTCCTACACATTCAATGTCTCTGTCTATCTTGCATAACAAGAACAGAAAGTACTGTTCTTGTACAGAATTGCTGTACAGAAAAAATTAGATGAGTAGAAAGACATGGAACTGTAAAAGTAAATATTTCATTGGATCTTCACTTGGCACAGTTAGTGGAAACTAGAAATAGGACCATTTAAGATTCCAATCTCCTGGCTCCTTGTGGAGAGAAAAAAATCATCATCATCATCATCATCATCATCATCATCATCATTTTCAAATTCTTTTCCAAGTTATATACAACTTGCCACATCAGCTCAGCAGATGTGGTTTTTAAAATCCACCTGGACTTCCTGGTTGCTTACTGAAAAATTGTAGTGTTTACTGCCACTGCATTCTGAAATTTTATTTTAGTGTAGCTGATGTGACTTTCTATTTCTGTTCTCTTTATTTAAGACCATGCTTTATAATATTTTTGTAATATTAAATTCTGAGTCATTTTTCTAGTCTAGAAAGGCAGCTGAGAAACAAAAACATATATGAAGAAATATTAAATCAAATTTTAATCCATTGTAATATTAATTATTTTATATAGAACTGTGCACAAAGTGCCTTATATTTCTCGTCTTTCAGCCAGGACATGGAACTTGTCGGATAAGTCAATTTACTTACCGTTCAAATCGTTCTGTTGTTAGTTGTCTTTTTATAATGTCATAATCAGTCTGCAGCTGTGCAAGTTTATTACGGTGTATAGAAACATCTCTATTAAGACTTGTTCTAAAAATATTGGCAAAAAAAGAAAAATCTTAGGAATTACACATTTTAAAATGGCACCTTACCCAACTTTAAAAATTGCCTGATAAATAAGTACAAGGAAACAAGAAGCAAACACACACACACAAATAACAATAGTTCTACAAAATAAAAACAGTTTTTTCAATTGTAAAAACTGTAGCAGAAAATGATTGCCAGGTTAGTCTATCTGGTGCATGCATACTGGGGAAAAAATTAAGCCAAAGTCGGGCCTTAATACATTTCCTAATGACATTAATTCAATTCCTTTCATATTGCACTTTTGAATGTTAGCTTCAAAGTGACATTCTCATGTAAAAGACAAAATAATTGGCATTTATTATGCCCAATAAAAAATCTGAATATTATTCAGTTCAAACTGATGGATTTTCACCAGGAGGATTTTTTTTTACGCAAGTCAAGTTTTTCAAGAGCCCAAAATCATTAAATTCACCAAATAAGAATTTAAATTGTATAGTGTTTACAACATACAGTTTACTCTCTGAGAGTGTTAACTTGTCTTTGAGTAGCTGTATTTCTGAATCCTTTTCATGAGTTATCAAATGATTTTGAAAATCCTTGTCTCTGCTGGTCGCCAAGAGTGTTTCAAGGTTTTGAATTGTAAGTCGCTCACTGGACAGCTGCTTTTTTAAGAGTTCTCCCTCTGCTTTCGCATCTTCTAATTCTGACAAAATCTAAAGCATAAAGAGATTTTTTTCCAATTAATATTTCAAATACAGTAGAGTCTCACTTATCCAAGTCTTGCTTATCCAAGCCTCTGGATTATCCAAGCCATTTTTGTAGTCAATGTTTTCAATATATCGTGATATTTTGGTGCTAAATTCGTAAATACAGTAATTACAACATAACATTACTGCGTACTGAACTACTTTTTCTGTCAAATTTGTTGCATAACATGATGTTTTGGTGCTTAATTTGTAAAATCATAACCTAATTTGATGTTTAATAGGCTTTTCCTTAATCTCTCCTTATTATCCAAGATATTCGCTTATCCAAGGTTGTGCCGGCCTGTTTAGCTTGGATAAGTGAGACTCTACTGTACTGTATATAAACTCCCTTAAATATCCTTTCAGCATATATAAATGTTTAACAGGTAAGATGCATAATCTTGTTTGTTTTTCTGAAGTGTGTTTCAGTCAGAATGTTTTTGGAAGTTAGAGATTGTGAGAGGGACGTGGATTTAAAAAGAATTTTCAAAGATACTTGTAATGACTATAAGTCCCATATGTTTTGATTGACCTAAGTTGCAAGAGGCCTGTGTTTGAGAAAAGGCCTGTGCTTGAGAGAAAATGCTGATGTTTGGGAAAAGAGTTGTTCCAGAGAAAAGAAGTTACTTTCAAATAATAACAATACATCAAGTCAGAATCGGTTTCCATACAATTTCGAGCGTATACTTGCAATAAGGAATGGATAAGGAGGTACTGAGATCAGGGTCAATAACATGAAAGCACCATTGTCTAAAGAATCACATGTTGTTACAGCATAGAAAACCAATGGGATTGCATGATGGTTAAGACGCTTGTGACGTAGACAACATTAGACATATCGGGTAAATGATCTTTGTAAACCAATAAGGATATGCTTGCTAATTTCTGTGAAAGTGATAAAAACCCTTGCAACTATTTTGGAAATTCGGACAAATCCTTTGATTGCATGTATGTATGTATTTGTCACATTGCTATGGCCATGCAATAAATAGTTCTTTTGCAGTTTGAAGATCCAACTTTTGTGGTGTTTTTCCTCACCCTCTTCACAGAAAAGGGGCCTCCTGCTTTTGACTTTGGATTAAGAGGAGTATTTTTTTTACATATTTTACATCTTTGCCCCTTCAATTGGACTGGGTTCAAACAAGTATTTAGATCTGGGTAAACCACTCTTAGCTTGAATTCCATAATTATGAAAAAGTACAATGGCACAATGGGGATATTTATTTTTTTAAGATGTAGAGGGAATATCCACAAAAAACAAATTGTCTTTCAATTAAAAAAACCCTAGAAAAATAGTCTAAACTACAGAGGATGATAAAAAGCCTTTCTCCCCCGGCTGCCAGTCAGAAAGATAGGCCCTGCTGCCTTTAGGCCCCCGCTGCCTTTAGACCCTGCCTCCTTCATGTCCTAGCAACTCCCTCAGCCAAAATGGCACCCAGGGCACAGGTAGAGTGCACTTAGGCCTCATCCACACTGCCTATAAAATACAGATTATCTGATTTAAACTGGATTATATGGCAGTGTAGACTCAAGACCTTCCACACAGTTATATAATCCAGAATGCTAAGGCACATAATCCACAGTATCTGCTTTAAACTGGATTATCTTCAGTCCACATCGACATATAATCCAGTTCAGTGTGGATTTTATACAGCTGTGTAGAAGGGGCCTCATATAATCCACTTCTAAGCAGATAACATAAGATTATAAATATAATATATAATAATTACTGTGGTATAATAATACAGAACAATATAATATCTAAAATCAGAATAGTAAATAAAGAGGAACACTCTGAAAACAGGGAAATTGGACATTCCAGAAAGGAAACAATCAGGGCCAACTAACACTTCCCAACAAAAGATTCTCTCAGGGAGGAAGCAGCCAGGCTTTGAAGCTGCAAGGCCATTAAATGCTGATCAAGGAGACTAATTGCAGCATTCATACTTGCTATTCAATCTGGGCAACCAAGGATTCCACAAGGTAGAAAGCGGCCAGGCTTGCAAGCAGCAAGGCTATTCAGTGCTATTCAACCTGGCCAACCAAGATTTCCCTTAGACAGAAAGCCCCCAGGCTTTGAAGCCACAAGGCTACTCTGTCCTATTCAACCTGGCCTAGCAAGGATTCCCTATGTAGAAAGCAGCCAGACTTTTAAGCTGCAAGACAATTCAGTGCAATTCAAACTGGCCAAACAAAAATTCCCCTACAAAGGAAGTAGCCAGGCTTCAAAGCGGCTCTTTGATTGAGGGTGTTACTCCAGTTCGCCAAACATGGATTCCCCTAGGTATAACACAGCCAGGCATTGAAGCTGCAAGGCTATTCAATGCAACAAAGGATTAACCTTGGTAAAAGGCAGCCAGGCTTTGAAGCAGCAACACTACTCTGTACTATTGAAGCTAACCAACTAAAGATTCCCCTAGGTAGCAAGCAGACAGGCTTTGAAGTAGTGAGGCTATTCATTGCAATTCTAGCAGCCCAAAAAACCATTCCCCTAGAATACCCAACCTTCCAAGCAGCAAGCCTATTCCTTTGTATTCCAGCTCACTAAATAAGGATTCCCATAAGAAGAAAACAGCCAGGTTATGAGGTTGCAAGGCTATTCACTGCTATTCCACCTGGCCAACAAAGCATTCCCATAAGCCATAGCAATGCATGGCTGGGCACAGCTAGTAAAGCATTAAAAGTCAAGCAGATTATAGCTTTTCCAACGCATTTCTGGAGAAAACCAGTGGCTACTTTGGGGGTTGACCGGCATCCAGGTACTGTCTGCCAGCTGCCACGCTGTTGAGCAAAAGTGTTGCATATGGATCTCCTTATACAGTACTGGAAAATGTTCTGATAGAGTACAGAAGAGCAACTGTCAGAGGTTAAGGGCTTCATTACCCCACCAGGAATATGGAGGGTTAGAGATGGGAAGGTCTAGAAAAAAACCTGGAAAATTGGGGAAAACAAAAACAAAATGGAAAAATGGAGTGAGGGGAGGAAAAAATCAAGAAAAACTGTTTTTTCCCCATTTTTTCTGGGTTTTTTTCCCCCCAAGCCTTCCCATTTCTAGGAGGGCCTCTCCCCTTTCCCACTTAGACATGTGGAGGCAATTTCATTTCCAAAAATGTTGTGAAAGACCTAGGGGCAAAAAATGGTGTTAGGGATCACATGCCGCCTACACTTTCATTATCCTCCTACTAGTGTAAAGCCCAAAGAAAATTCCAATCACAGGCTTTATATTTTGATGTTAAAATTTTGCCAGCTTTGTCAGGAGGACAATTTGTTATATGATGAATGAAGGTACCAATTCTTACTCTCTTACCTTCTCAAGATCCAATGATTTAGATGCTAGCTGACGTGAAAGAAGGTCTTTGCCAGACTCCAGTTTAACACATAACTGTCTAATGGAAGTAACATCAACATTCATTGAAACCTTTTCTTCTTTTTCACACCTAAGGTCTTCTTCCAGTTTGGCCATATTTTTTGCCATTGAAGAGATCTGTGACTCATAAGCTTGGTGGGCGATGATATGCTAAGTATAAGAGAAGATAACTGTTTGTATTATTATATTCATTTAAGTGAGTAGAGCAGTGGATACTTACTGTGAAAGTCCATGCAGAAGGAGACATCCACAGCACTGGATTGCTGCCCCATCATAACTCAGTGAAGCCAAAAGTCATGTGATAGTGAAGTGTTTAGATCCTGGCTCCTCCTCCAGTACTGTCTTAGCTAAGCCCAAAATGGTTTGTCAAAGAGAAGAACTAGAGCTGCAGTAGTCACTTCAGCTTTGTAGGGCTAAGAGCACAGCTTTCCCATGAAAGTGGAAAAATGGGGAATATTTCCATTGTGTGGAGGGAAAACATTTCAACTTACCCTGCAGATGTTGGAAATAACAACCTTCTACAAGCCTCCTATAGTAGTTATTTGTTATGTATATAATTTAGATTGCTTACTGTATTGTATATGTGTGTATTGGTATGCAGTATTGCCATAACTCTATGTTGTGGAGGGACTAAAAACTATGTGACCCCAATCCGGGACTATTCAGACCCGAGACTTCATTTTAGAGGACAAATGCCATGAGACGCCATTAGACTCTCAGAGTCTAGGACTCTGAGAGATGCTTTAGACCAGTGATTCCCAAAGTGGGTGCTACTGCCCCCTGGTGGGTGCTGCAGCGATCCAGGGGGGCGGTGATGATACCTATTAGGACATGGGGTGGGGCTAGGGGAGGAGCGGGGCCTCTTCCCAAGTGCTGGAGACAGGGCTGAGCACCTGAGGCACCTGTTAGGACACATGGGGAGGAGCTAGAGGAGTGGGCGTGGCTTCTTCCCAAGAGCCCGAGACAGGGCTGAGAATCTATCTCTCCTGAGGCGCTTGTTGGGACATAGAGGGAGGACTAGGGAAGTGGGCAGGGCCTCCTTCCAAGAACCCGAGACAGGGCTGAGCCTCTATATCTCTCCTGAGAAGCCTTTTAGGACTAAAGGTTGGGGCTGGGGCCGGGGCAGGGCCTCTTCCCAAGAGCGCGAGACAGGGCTGAGCCTCTGTATATCTCCCCTGAGGCGCTTGTTAGAACATGGGGGCAGGGTATAGAGGTTTAGCCCCGTCAGGCACTTGGGAAGAGGCCCTGCCCCCTCCTCTAGCCCCGCCCCGTGTCCTGGCAGGCGCTGCAGGGCAGGGATAGAAGCTCAGCCCTGCCTCAGAGCTCATAACTCCGCCCATCCCAGTCCTGGCTGTCCATTTGTGGCTCCGCCCTCCTCCCCCTCCCAGCCCTGCATCTTGGACTAGGGGAGAGGCTCAGCCCCGCCCTCTTGAGCAGGAGCCACGCCCACCCCTCTAAGCCATGCCCCCTTTCCAGGGGACGCTGAGTAATATTTTTTCTGGAAAGGGGGCAGTAGGCCAAATAAGTTTGGGAACCACTGCTTTAGACTTTGGACTGTTGATCCTAAGAAATAAGTCCTGTGTTATCTGCTTAGAGAAACTACTTCAAATCTACTTGGAGCTGAATGCATGAAGTTTGTAAGTAAACCAACTATGTTATTTTAACATAGACTACTTTATTTTTGTCTCTTGAGAGCATGATTTAAACCAAGATGTTTTAAGGGAGAGTAGGTATTTTTTGCGCAATTGAAATAACACTTCTGAAACTCTGCTGTTATTTGTGCATTGGCATATCTCTGTTCCTAACAGATCAGAGACAATAGGTTCCTGGACCTGCTGTTTGTAGCCCATGGGTCACACTTTCCAAACTCTTAATCTACTTAGGTACGTAATGAATGAAAAGGTAGATCCAAAGACAACTGCCCCAGGCAAAGAGAAGAGGGAAAAAAACATAGGGAAGAGACAGGAACTCAATATTTCCCTGTGGTTTTCTATCATGTAAGATTTGCTTTTCTGGAATGGTGACACCAGATAATCCAATCCCAGACATTGTAACACAGAGACAATCCAGTTAGTACACTAATGGAATGAAAACTCCCTCGTTTGTTGTTTATAAACAATCGAGAAAGGAACCCCTACAGCTTATAGTTATTTTTCTCTTCCAAAATACACTTACAACCTTTTGCAAGACCTAACAGATATTTAGCCAGAGCAGAAATAGAATTGAAGTTAGTTTTACCTTAGGTATCTCACACTGATTAATTACTACACCTTCTCCTTATAGAATCTCAAATTAATGCCAAGTTGTTTTGATTTAGAAAGCACACTAGTAAAGAGGACCAGAAGCAATAATTCAGCTAGCAATGATAATTACCTCCTGAATTTCTTTTTCCAATAGATCCACTCTCTCTCTTAGATGTCTTCGCTCAGTATCAACAGAAAGGAGTTCTAGTCGAACAGAACTGTTTTGCCCTTCAGCTTGATGCGCTTTCACTTCCCAGTCCTCAGCTTGGCTATGGAGCATCTGGAACTTCTCCAACAACTCCTTGTTCTCTCTTTCCTAGTCCAACAGAAATATCCACCCTTTGAACAATGAATCATTGTAACAAATGGCTTTTAACACCAATCATTTGACCCTCTTTATGTTTCTGAGTCCAATCAGCATTCTGCTGGACTATATCACATAGAGGGAAAAATGAATTTGTACTGATTTTCATATTACATACGTTATTCTCCTCTTTCCCTCTTCCAAAATATACTACCAGAGTCCATGAATTAGGACTGCAGAGGGTTTTTTTAGATATTGTTTTTTTTTTTTGAGTTGATAAAAATTCTGGTTGCTGCACACAATGATGTTACTGTTCATGTTCAGCCTGCTATGCTAATTTTAAAAGGATTAGGCAGGGTAAAATGGAGGCCTTTGTTTGTGACCCACATGTTTACATACATACCATTCACACTCTCAATGAGCTATAAGTTTCAAGTTTAAAGAGCAAGCTAGAGGTTCAGTATGATAGCTGCTAAAATAGAAAACCAAAAGAATCATACACATGTACTTGGAACAAGCCTCATGCTGCTTTTTCATCAACTGAAATAATAAAAGAAGTGGTGGAGAGCTGGAGTGCGAACAGTCGAAAGTGGGTATTTTCATATCACTCTCTAGATCGTAAGATTTCTTACCTTTGCGCTTATCAAACTTTCAAATCTGGAGACTTCAGTTATGTAATTATGGACTCTAATTTTCATTTCTTCTTTTTCACGTAAAGCCATTTCCAAATCAGTTGAGACTGCCTGTTTAGATGACATACAAACAATGATATTTCTAGCAATAAACCTGTAATTGGGTTTTACCATTTCAAATTTCAGTTGATTGAATAGCTTTTTATAGAAAAAATAGTCAAAGCAAGCATTCAGTCATTTGCGTCCCCGTTTCCACCATGAAGTGGTTACCACAGGTAAAAATTACCACTTTTAGAGCAAATTAATCAATAATGTCATTAGTGTACTACCAAGTGCAAACCAACCAAGTGGCATGAGTATGGATTGCTCAGGCAGTCACCCATTTTACAAGTTTTCATAGTGAAGCATTTGTAGTAGCAAAACAAAGCCAATCTGACTATTTAACAAGCCATAAAAAGAGTCAATTGCAATCATGCCAGAGCTTTCATTTTCCTGGAAACATGAAATATTGGCAAGAATGTATGCAGTTATCAATCATTTGCCTGAATCAGGCTTTACCAGCTAGAAACAAGGAGTAGAAAAACATTTCATTGTGTTCTTCACGTGAAAATAAGAAGGAACTTGTAATTCAGGATAACACCAGCCATGCAGCTGAAATCAGAAGCAGCAGAAGCTGGAGACTTCCTGATCTCTTAAATCATAGTTTGGACATCACAAGTAGTAATACTATATTTTGGACGTTTCAGTTTATGCAAACGTTGTTTAAAATATGTATTTCCAAAGGCATGCATCATTAGGAATTATTGTTGTACCTGGTTTTCTTTGGTCATTGTGGCTAGATCATCCTGCAATCTTCTGTTTTCTTTCAGGGCCATCTCTTTAATGGTGTTGATTTCACCAACCTCAGAGTGGAGGCCATCAAGCTGGCGGCGGAGACTGGCAAGTTCACGGTCCTTACCACTTAAGACATCCTTTAATTGGCTAGCAAATGGGGGATTGGGAAAACCTTAAACAGAATTTATCTTTTACATTATGGTATATATGTCTATAGAATGACTATAATCTAGTAATGAAGATCCCTCTATATCAGCACATTTGGCTTTTCACTGAAAAGTACTTGCTATATTGGTAATACTTTTCAATGGACTTTAAATTATTCTATCTGTACTGTGAACAGGATGTTTCATGTTTCTTGATTAGGCACAATAACACTCTCTTCCTTGGTGATCTTTTGGCTAATTTCAGAACAAAAGCCAGACCTAAAGCAGAACTCACCCTTCCCTGATGTCTAGCCTTTTTTTTTTTTTTTTTTTTTTTGCTAGAGGTTTCATCTAACTATCCCCACATAGCATCTATCCCATTGTAGCCACGATTTCATTAAAGATACCAGTTGACTTGTAGCTGGCTTGTCAGTGAATTGCTATGTGGGGCAAAACACTTGTTGCCAGAGATGAAGTATGAAGAAGAAAGATGTGAAAGCATTTTAGAATTATGAAGAATTTTATTCAGACAGGAAACTGGCATTACTCTGAACTCTATACTGATGAACAATTTAAGATATGGATCCCAAATTCAAATACCATATGTCCGATTTCACAGGGATGTGATGGAGAAACTGGCGAACTTAAGACACTTTTTTCTTCACATAATAGTTGCACACACACCCTTGTTCCCGGGAAAAAAGGTATTAAAATGCAACTGTTGTGCGGTGGAATATGGTATTTCTCTAACATGACAATAATGCCAGAAAGTATGATGGTGGTACCTTTGTTCAGCTTTTTTATTATTTTATCTTTTCCCTTCAGGTATGCTTATAAACATTTTGTGAAGTTGACAAATCAATGACTTAAACGTACAAAATGTTTAATTTCTGATTAACTTCTATGCATATTTTTCAAAGAAACCCTCTAATCTAGTGATATAAATACTTGTGGTGTGCATTTGTATGGAATTGCTTTTCGCTTTGTTTAGTTTCATTTGTTTTGTCCAGTTTTTGTATTTGTCCGCTTTTCTGAAAATGGGGCACCTATACGAATAGTATTTTCATCTTGCTTACGAAAAAATGGAACATTTTCTGACCATTGGCAGCAATGGGAAGGTTTCCGAGGCTCGCCCCCAACTAAGTTTTAGGGCCAGAGGGGTGAAAATTACCACAGGGAGGTCATATCAATCTCTTTTAGCTCACCAACTTTTAAAACGTTTGGGTCTTCCCCCGATTTCTAGCATTTTTTTCTTTTATAAATAAAATCCCCTATAAAAGCATTCCCTTTTTCTCCCAGCTGGCCCAGCCCTCTTAACTTCTGCAGGACCAGGAGGAGGACCAGGGGAAATGGGAAAGATGCTCCACACAAACACCACACACACAGCCCGGTGCCTAGCCCCAAGATTTCACTTCTTAATAAAAATATGACAACATCAAACATCTCCTTCAAAAGCTTTTTGCTGCAGCAGCAGCAGTAGCAACCATCCAGCAGCAAGCATTAGCAATAGCAGCATTGCCCCCTCATTTTACAACACTGATCCTTTGGGTGCCTATGAAAACGTACTTCAAAATGTATTGCGTAAAATCTAGCCATGACTGGGGGTCAAACAAAACATACTTTCCTGGCAGCATGCCATGTCATGTCATGACGTCAGCTCAGTGCATGGCAGAGCTGGCCACCAGACCCCACAAAAAGCCACTTCACACATCCCCTTTAAAAAAGGAAAGGAAAAAGGTAGGGGCATAAGGAGGACACCACCGGGATGCCTGAGGGCTGAGACCATGTGCTCCCTCATCCTTAAAAGTCAGGAAATGGGGAGTTACTTGCTACTGCCAATCTATCTGCAGGGAGGGAGGCAAATGGGGCACAAAGAAGATGCACTCCCTCCCTCAAAGAAGGAAAGGTATGGGGGCGGAAGGAGGCAAATCCAGCTGGGGGTCTGGGGCGAGGTGCCTTCTCGGCTGTCCACTAGAGGCCAGCCTTCACCTCGCCCCCTTCAAGAGTCAATCTTACCCCAGCTGAAAGAAAGGGGAGGGAGAGAGAGCAAGCAAATGGAAGGAGGGGACCCCTGGCAAGGCCAGCCGGGGGCTGAGACCATGTGCTCCCTAATCCTTAAAAGTCAGGAAATGGGGATGGAGCCCCCAGATGGCGTAGTGGACTAAGTGACTTAAAGGTTGGGTTGCTGACCTGAAAGCTGCCAGGTTCGAATCCCACCCGGGGAGAGTGCGGATGAGCTCCCTCTATCAGCTCCAGCTCCATGCGGGGACATGAGAGAAGCCTCCCACAAGGATAGAAAAAACATCAAAAACACCTGGGCAACGTCCTTGCAGATGGCCAATTCTCTCACTCCAGAAGCGACTCAAGTTGCTCCTGACACGAAAAAAAAGGAAATGGGGAGTTGCTTGCTGCTGCCATCCTATACGTAGGGAGGGAGGCAAACAGGGCACGAAGACACACTCTCTCCCTTAAAGAAGGAAAGAGGTTGGGGCCAAGGCTGGCTGGGGGTCTGGGGCAGGGTGCCATCTCTGCTGGCAAATGGAGGCCAGCATCCACACCGCCCCCTCCAAGAGTCAATCTTGCCCCAGCTGAAGTTAAGTGGAGGAAGGGAACGAGCGAGCGGAAGGATGAGCAGCGCTATTACTACTGTGCTCTACAATTCTATGTGATTTGTTGCTGGCTGCCATCAACGAATTCACAATACAACTGCTTGTGGCAGTTGCTGACCTGCGCTTTGAAAACCATGCTCTATAACTTCATATGATTTTTTCCTGTTGACCATCTGGCCATGTAAAAGCCAACAGTTAAGCCTCCAGCTAGGACAAAATTAAGTTCCCGAGACAGCTGCGCTCCAGCAATGTCCAGTACTTTTAAAACGGTGCTATACGTTTTGTTGTGAATTTTAGTCAAAACTGCACTACATGGTCTGACTTTGGCCGATCAAGGAAGCAAATTCCTATTTCATTACTCCTAAATATTGGGATCACTTCTTTCCACAGACACCAGAGTAAGGGAGAAAAGCAGGCCAGTTAAATTTGCGGTTAAAGAAAAAGTTAGTTCTCAAGGGTTGGGGAACTGAAAACTAGGAAAATCAACCAATGGGGGAGGGAAGGAAATGTAGTTTTCTCAAGGGCCAAGCTCCGTGCACCTCAAAATGGCTTTGGAAGGCTGACGAGACACAGCCAGCCGCCCTTTCATAGCGACACAGGATACCCACTCAGACAAAGGCTGCTGGCCTGTAATACTGCGGTGAAATAAAAAGCTAGTTCTCAAGGGTTGCGGACCAAAAAACTATAAAAATCAACCAAGGAAGGGAAAGGAAATGTAGTTTTCCCAAGGGCCAAAAATAAGCACTCCCCAACCAAACCTACCCCTATCCCCTTCCCTAACAAATTTTATTTTTTAATTATTAAAATAGAAATCATTAAAATAAGTCAAGCAGCCAGGAAAAACACAAAATTCAAATCTGTTCCCCCACTGCCCAGTGCCCTGACAAGCAAGGCAAGGAAGCAGCACTAAAGGGTAGGGAATTACAAAGGTATTAGAGGGAGAAAAGAATTATAGTTCTCCTAAGGGCCAGTTTTAGAGACAGGAGCACAAAAATGTCTTTGCTTTCAAAAATGCAAAGCCAAACAATTTCTTTCCCTTGAAATTTATTTCTTTTTTTTTTTAAAATAACCAATAGGAGGGAGAAAGATGGGGTTTTTACACTAAGAATAAAGAAGAAAAGCCCCCTACATACTCCCCAGCCAAACTCACCCCTACTCACTTTAAAAATCCCAGCCCCTTCCCTCCAAAGGAAAAAATATTAAAATAAGCCAAGCAGCCAAGCAAAAACGAAAACCCTAAACCCTAAGCCCCCGTGCCCTTACCAGCAAGGCAAGAAAGCAGCAAGGCAAAGCAAGACAAAAGGCTAGGCAAGGCTAGGCAAGGCAAGGCAACCAGCAAGCCAAGCCAAGCCAAGCCAAGCCATGCGGAGAGAGCAACCAAGTCAGCCCACCAGCACCCACCACCAGCAGCAAAGCAACGGCCGCTTTAGGGGCAGTGCCCCCCTTATATACCCTCCTTGTCCAGCCCACGTCAGTGTTTCCTTGGCCTCTGATTGGCCAAGGATCATCTCCTCTCCACCTCCTCCTTGTGTCGCCTTTCGCATCATACGAAAATGGCGTCATTTGTTTCGTACATACGAACAGTCAACACGAAACGAATGAAACAAATACCATGCACAACACTAATAAATACAATACCCAATGTCAGCAACAAAGTAGTTAATTTTGGTTACATGTCATATGGCTCCAGAATTTAGACTCGACTTATATTTGCTGTGATTTCAGCATGCATTATCACCTCCAAATTTAGATTGATAAAATTGTTCACTAGCATATCTTTCTAGTTTTTGGACAACTCCTCCTGGAATTGGTATAATTATACTTGATTTTTAATCTAGCCATTTCATAAACAGGCCAGAAGTATCTCTTGCACAAGATCTCTGATAATTATTCAGAGAAAGGAAATAAATGGTTTGTAAGAAATGTAAAATTATCTGCAGTGTAATATGGATTATTTTATTTAGAACTAAATTTTCGACTTTCAGTGAAACTTCCATGTGTGTACGGGATTGCAGAAATGACATATGTTAGTAAATGTCCAATTGTGTAGTCATAATTAGTGTCTGAATTCATGTTTTCTAAAGTGCCAGATTTCATTTACTTTTTCAGATAAAACTATAATGTCCATTTACAGTAGAGTCTCACTTATCCAACATAAACGGGCCGGCAGAACGTTGGATAAGCAAATATGTTGGATAATAAGGAGGGATTAAGGAAAAGCCTATTAAACATCAAATTAGGTTATGCTTTTACAAATTAAGCACCAAAAATCATGTTATACCACAAAATTGACAGAAAAAGTAATTCAATACACAGTAATGCTATGTAGAAATTACTGGATTTACGAACTTGGCACCAAAATATCATGATGTATTGAAAACATTGACTACAAAAAAGTGTTGGATAATCCAGAACGTTGGATAAGCGAGTGTTGGATAAGTGAGACTCTACTGTATATGCAAAAGGCAATAACAAATAGATTTTTTAAAACTACCTTAGCCACCGCAAGACAGGATTTAAGACAGCCAAAAAAACACAATTTTTGTTCAGATACTTACTCTAAGGTTGATTCCAACTGACTGAGTGTTTGCCGCAAATTAAGAATAGTTTTCTCCTATAAAAAATAAAAAATAATTTATGTTGCTGATTTTTCCTGCTATAATTCAAACTCTAAAAAAGCATTAATGAACCAAGTGAGAAGCACTACTAGATCCACTTTCAAACAATCAAATAAACAACTCTGTAACAAGTATATAGCCATGCTTCAAAACCCTACCAGTGACTTATTATTAGCAATAATAATAATAATAATAATAATAATAATAATAATAATAACAACTTTACTTTTATACCCCGCCTCCATCTCCCCACAGGGACTCGGGGCGGCTAACATGAGGCCAAGCCCAAATTTCCACAATAAACAAATTAAAAATACATTCACAATAAAACATCATTTACATTTACCATTACACAGTATCTGGTAGTTCGAGATTTTAAAAATAGTGGAATGTTTCCCAATGGTTGTTGATAGCCTTGCCATCTATTATATGCATTCTGTACTCAAGAAAACAAAACAAATGCTTTGAAGTTTAATAAACTTTTCACATGTTTTAAGATAGAACCAATTAGAAAATGACATTGATAACACAGGAACAAAAATCGTGTTACATAGTGTAATACGGAACAAAGAGATGAGACAGGCAGCACGGAAAAACTAATACCCCCTCACTTATTTAAAACTATTGTAATATACTTTATTTTTCCAGAACCTGCCCAAGATAATTCTACGTAGTAGGTGAACCTAATCCTGACGCTTCCCCAAATTTTGGCGCCCACCCACCCCCACACACCAGAGGCCACGGCTGTGACGGCAGCGGAGGCGGCGGTGCACACTCTCACACCACCCGGAAGACGGGCCCAGCCCAGCATGCACCTGTCCGCCCTACGGGCCGACGCACGTCAGCACGCAGAGCGGGCACACACTGGCCTGGGCCCGCCTTCTGGGTGGCATGAGAGCGTGCATGCCACCCAGAAGGCGGGCTCAGGCCAGCGTGCGTTGGCACGCAGGGCAAGCGGGCACACGCTGGTCTGGGCCCGCCTTCTGGGCAGCATGAGAGCATGTGCTGCCGCCTCCGCAGCCGCGGGCTCTGGTTTGTGGGGGGTGGGCAGGCGCCACCCGTCTGCGCAAGCGATTGAAGCTCTGCGCCTGCACGCGCACAGGAATCCCATCGCCCAAAATGGCCAATGGGACTCCTGTGCGCACGCATGCGCAGGGCTTCGATTGCTCACGCCGACATGTAAGGCACGCCAGCCTGGCATGCCTTACGTGTCCACCCGAGCAATTGAAGCCCTGCGCGTGCGCACAGAAGTCCCATCGGCCATTTTGGGGGACGGGGCTCCTGTGTGCACACGCAAGGCTTCTGAGGCAGAAAACAGCATGGGGTGTCGGCACCATGCTTACATGGGGGCACCTCGAGTGCGCCCTCTGTTGGTGTGCGCCACAGGCGACTGCTTAATTCGCCTCACCTTTGGACCGCCTCTGTATTTTTCCTTTGGCCTTGCTTGATTGAAACAATTATAATAGGGAAAAGTTATCTCTCAGAAAATAACAGAAAAGCCTGTAGATCAGACATGGAATCATTTACCCTCTTCCAACACTTGCCAGCACGCTCATGGCCAGAAAGGAAAAAGGAAAAAGAAAGGGAGATGCAAAAGCTGACATGGTCATTGTTCTGCCTCCATGCTTAATTAAGTAAGGAACCACTATGAAAAAAAGTCCTTCTTGTGCCTCCTGTTCTATGGGAAGTGTAATATGATCTCTATTTGCTTGCTGATATGCACACAGTCCTGTTTGACTTTGCATCTCTGTCTTTACCAGACATATGTAGCACTTGTTCTCTGTCAACAGTTTCCATAAGGGAAGCAGGGTCTGCTTCTGTCCGACCTTCTGTTTTGTTAGATAAATCATTCATGATTCTTCCTCTCTATTCTCTTTTTCCAACATTTCTTCCTTATTACTTGAGGGTTCTGACGTTTTAATGTGCTGAAGCAAAGAGATTATGCTATTCAAATAGGTTATTGCTGTTGTAATCTTTCCTTACAATCTAATATTTCTCTCTGTTGCCTGAAGCGATGGCTTGCTTGACTCATGTCTAAAATCCTCTGTCATGACTTCTGATATTTGGGTTTTAAAGAATTCAGTTTATCTTGCCAAAAGGTCACCATCTTTGAAGTGGGCTTGATTTTTCTACTGCTCTTTTGTGAAGAGGAAGTAGACATTTTTAAGTCTTCTGACCTGTGTGTACTTTTATTAGGCTGAAGTATTTTAGAGAGAAAGCTTTGAATATCCTATTCTCCATTACTTTGGATTATAGGCCCTTTATTCTCCTGTTGCTGTCAATTACTAATAGCCCCTTGAAAATGAAGTGATCACCAACTTTTAAAAGTGATCAGTCCTTTTACTGAGACTTAAAAACAATTGTTGTGACCCTGAAAAGCCACCTTATCTCAGAAATTGATTCCCTTTTGTGGAGAGGATGTGGCCATTTCTAAATTCGCTTTGTGCTGTTTTGCTATATTAGGCCACACTATTTTTAGCAGAAAGGACTGAATATCCCTATTTCCTGCTTCTTGAGATGATAGGCCCCTATTCTCCTGTTGCTGCCAACTTATTATGGCCTTCTAAAGACAAAGGTTCCAGACTTAGAGAGAACACTAAAGATCTCTTTGCACTGAGCCATGCAAAGTGCCCTTTTAAGTTGAATTGAAATGGCCGCTTCCTCCAGCCTCTCCCTCTCCTCTCGTGAGGAGCTCCATCACGCGAGAGGAGGAAGAGGCAGGGTGCTTCCCTCTCCTTCTCACAAGAGGAGAGGGAGAGGCCTGCGATCGTGGCCTGCTTCCCTGGGCCCAAGCGCTGAGCGGAGGGAGAAGTTTTCTCCCTCCACTCGGCGCTTGGGCCCTTAGAGAAGCGCAAGGCGTGTCGCTGCTGGGCCCAAGCGCCGGGCTAAGGGAGAAAACTTCTCCATCTGCCCGGCTCTTGGGCCTTTAGAGAAGCACGAGGCATGTCACTAAGCAGCGGCATGCCTCACATTTCCCTGGGTCCAAGCACCTGCCGGAGGGAGACGTTTCCTCCCTCTGCTAGGCGCCTGGGCCTACAATCCTCAGGAAAGTAGAGTAGAAATTCAGTTCTCCTCAGGAAGGTAGAAGTATAAAAATTCACTGTTCTGCCTCTATGCTTAACTAAGTAAACTGGAAGGCGCCGTAGCAAAAAGGGACAGATTGGAGACTGTATTTGGCCAATCAAACAATGTTTTATTAACAGACATTTGAACTTCCTTTCCCCCTGGTTGCCACTATAGTCTTTGTGAGGAAAAGAAACCTTTGAAGTCTATGCAGTTCTGGTTCTCAAATCCTCTGTTTCTAGAAGGTTATTGCTACCCTGTTTCCCCAAAAATAAGACATCCCCAGAAAATAAAACCTAGTAGAGATTTTGCTGAATTGCTAAATATAAGGCCTCCCCTGAAAGTAAGACCTAGCAAAGTTTTTTTTTTTTTTGGAAGCATGCCTGCCAAACAGAACACCAGAGCATGCAGGATCGGTAAATGTACGTACTATAGATTGTTGTACATGGAAATAATGGCAGTAACAAGAAATCCTTGATAAGATTCAGTTTGTTTGGTTATGTTGGTTTGTGATGGCAACTACTGTACAGTATATAATAAATGTTCATTTTTTTATTCAACAATTAATGTGAATTCTTCCTCATGGAAAACTAAGACATCCCCTGAAAATAAGACCTAGCGCATCTTTGGGAGCAAAAATTAATATAAGACACTGTTTTATTTTCGGGGAAACACAGTATATAGTATAAAGTCCTGGCATGACTGGATTTTATGTATCTTTAAATGAACTTGAATACAATGCCAACATGACTGTATGTATCACTGTATTATATGGCTCTTTGATCTAACTTAAATACAATTCTGACATGACTTGAATTAATACAGTTCCAACATGATGTGAATTTCTGTTCACCTACCTTCCCATGCTTCCTTCCAGTGCTAAACACTGACAAATCATAACTGACAAACATAACTGCCATTTCAAAGCTAGCACGAGCCGAGGCTAATCTCCGCCCCCTCAGATCCTTAAAGGGACAGGGCAGTAGGTGAGAGCCTTCTGGTGGCATGATAGTCATGGCACCATAATAATAATAATAGTAACAAGAACAACAAACTTTATTTATATTCACCTTCTGACCCCAAGATAATCACAACCACCATCTTTTGTTATCATAGTTTATTACATATCTTTAAACTTTTCCATTCACAATCCCTTTTGACCTGAGATATTTTAAAATGATTCAGAATATATAGGTATAATAATCAAGCATTTACCGAACTGAATCAGGATTTGCAAGGCTTGCTAAACAGGCTGATTTTCCTTTTTGTGAAAGTACAGTTGAACCATCATCTGCAGAATCCACTGTAAACACTGCACAACAGAGTCGTGTAAATGTCGAAAACAGCCACTTAGGGATGTCCAGAAACCTTTTGCTGTTGCCAAATTTTCTGGGACCCCAACACTAAGCTAAGGGCTGGGACTCACATTTAAGAGGCAGTGATTTAGATTTATTTGTTTGTTTATTGTGTCAGAAGCGAACCGAGGGTATAAGTTGTAATGTATTTGAAAACACAAAGTTAAAAAAAGGAACAACAACAACAACAACTTGGTATTATCCTAAATGTCCTTTGACCAGTAGCTGGCCACTTGGAGTGCCTCTGGTGTTGCTGTAAAAAGGTCCTTCATAGTGCATGTGGCTGGGCTCAGACTGTGGTTTGCTCTTCTCCACACTCACATATTGTAGACTCCACTTTGTAGCTCCATTTCTTAAGATTGGCTCTGCGTCTTGTGGTGCCAGAGCACAGTCTGTTCAGCGCCTTCCTAGTCGCCCAGTCTTCTGTGTGCCAAGTAGGGAGTCTCTCATCCGGCATCAGCCACTGATTGAGGTTTCGAGTTTTGGCCTGCCACTTTTGGACTCTCGCTTGCTGAGATGTTCCTGCGAGTATCTCTGTAGATCTCAGAAAACTATTTCTTGATATAAGGCGTTTGCATGCTGGCTGATATTCTAACAGGGAATGGACTGGAGAAGTCAATGCTTTGGTCCTTTCATTGCTGGCTGCTACTTCCTGGTGGATGACAGGTGGTGCAATGCCGACTAAATAGTATAATTTCTCCAGTAGTGTGGGCATAGACATTGTGATGCCTCATGGGCCTTGTAGTCCTGTGCCTAGTGTCATTGTGACAGATGAGGATGAAAACATGGGGTTTTCTCCGGATCAACAGCCAGAGCCAGAGTTTTTCCAGCTGCCTGAAGTTCTTGTCCAAGAACCAATTAAAACTGACCTTGATCAACGCTCACCTCCCTTTGCTAGAAAGCAATCTTTCTCGGCGGATAGGGGAGCGAGAGAGAGAATTCGGAGGAGTGCCCGAATTGCTGCCAAGCAAGACTGATTAGCCATGTTTCCCCTGGGAAAATCCAGGGAGTCTTACACCTGCAAGCTGGGTTTTCGTTCCCCGTTCTCTAGGGAAAGAGAACGCTGGACGCCCATTTGGCGGGAAACGAGACCCAGATAAAAGTATCAAACTCTGTCGATTCTTTGCAGAGACAACAGCTCAGCTTCGAGAGTGAATTCCATGTTTCCAGCCTAGTGCGGACTTTGCCAAGTACGCAATCCAGTTTCCTTACCTCGCCTATCCAAGTATCCAAGTATTGCCTTGCATTATTCTTAGCCACGGATTATGCTCCTTGAATCAAGTTTTGGACTGCCTGCCTTGTTTTGAACAACGGACCTTGTTTCCCAGATTCAAGCCTTGTTCTCAGCTTCCCTGCAAATTTACCTTGTGCCTTGAAAGACTTTGGACTATTCCCCACACTATTACTTGGCATTAGTGTGTGTTTCGGTTGGATTTTACCTTTGAACTCTAATATCATTTATTGGACAAACTATTTCTGGACTATTTTAGGCCTTCTTTGGAAGGTCTGTTTCTGGACTATATTCTCTACTTGTTTTTATCCTCCTTATATATTTCCTTAATAAAGATATTAGATAGTTTTATTGGCCTCCGTGTTGGGTTCTTGGTGCTCCGCTGCCCTGGTGCATGACAGACATCCTGTGAAAATGTGGCATGTCTCATTAAGAGCCACATCCACTGTTTTAATGTGGTGAGACATATTCTACACTGGAATGCTTATTCAGCAGCAGAGTAGCAAAGCGCAAGGGCAGATGTCTTCACTGTGTCTGGTTATGATCCTCAGGTTATGCCAGTCAGTTTTCGTACGATGTTATTTCTAGAGCCCACTTTTTGTTTGATAGTCAAGCAGTGCTTCTTGTAAGTCAGGGCACAGTCCAGAATAACTCCCAAGCATTTTGGTGTGCTGCAGTGCTCCAGTGGGATTCCTTCCCAGGTAATCCTCAGAGCTCGAGATGCTTGTTTGTTCTTAATGTGAAAAGCACACGTCTGAGTTTTAGATGGATTAGAGATCAGCTGGTTTTCCCTGTAATAGGCAGTAAAAGCACCTAAAGCTTCAGAGAGCTTCTGTTCAACCATTTTAAAGCTCCCTGCTTGGGCAGTGATGGCACGATTGTTAGCATAGATGAAACTCTCTGTGCCTTCTGGCAATGGCTGGTCATTTGTGTAGATGCTAAACATTGGTGGAGCAAGCACGCTCCCCTGAGGCAGGCCGTTCTTCTGTTTTTGCCATCTGCTTCTCTGGCCCTGGAACTCAACAAAAAAGCTCCTGTTTTGTAGCAGATTTCCTATGACGCGGGTGAGGTGGTAGTCCTTTGTGATATTATAAATTTTTCTCAGGAGAAGGTGATGATTTACAGTGTCATAAGCTGCTGACAGAATATGAAGACCATTCCTGTAATCTGTTGCCTTTCAAACCCATCTTCTATGTGCTGAGTCAGGTTCAAAACTTGTGATGTGCAGCTTTTGCTTTTCCTGAAACCAGCTTGCTGTGGAATCATACATGAGTCTATTTTCTCCATAATTCTATGTAAAATAAGTCTCTCCAGAACTTTGTAAAACTGGCACAAGGAGATTGGTCTATAGCTTTTTGGATCATTGTGGTCTTTGCCTGGTTTCAAGATGCCTGTTGTATCCCAGCCACAGGCTGGCCATGGTCACGTTCAAGATGATGACACTGAAGGGGATTTTGGTTTCCAAGATGGAACAGAAGAGGATTCTGGTTTGGGGATTTTGCAGCAGTCTGAGCCTCCTGTTAAAGACATGCAGTTTCACTTTCAGCAAGATGACCTGTTGGCTCCAGAAGAGTCAGATACCGGTCAAGCTGACATTCTTCCTTTGGGAGTTTTTGAGGAGGATTCGGCAGTTAGGAGAAATAATGAGGAGGTAACTGCAGAACTAACAAATAATGACGGAGCCGGGGCAACTGAAGGCCAGGTGCGAGATAACAGTGACCCTGAGCTGTCCAGGCAAGACCGTTTGTCTTGGCGGGCTCTGAGCTCCGCAGAAGCGCTCGTTTGGCGCGCAAAAGTCAGCTTTCGAAAGATTCAAGCTGTGGCAAAAGAAACGCCTTCTTAGGTTGCTTTTAAAAGCAGCTTGTTTGGACCATGCCCTTTGTCAGAGCAATTTCATCGCTTCATCCTTGTGCTGTGCTTTCTAAGGACCATACTTTGCTCCTGGGATTTCCTGCATGCTTGGACCCTGTTTCTTGCTTTTGGAACTTATATTTTGGATCCTGTGGACTAAGACTTTGTGCTCTGAACTTCATGTTTTTGGATTCTATGGATTAAGATCTTGTGCCTTGGATTCCTTGGACTAACTCTGTGCCTCATGGATTATTGCTATTATTTTGCCTTTGAATCAATGGACCTTGCCTTTTGAACTGCTGGACATTTATGCATTATTGATTCCCTGCTACCTTTGGACATTTCCTTTATAACTTGGAATTATCATTGATTGCTTGCTTCATCTATATTGCTTTGCTTTAATAAAGACTTTAAAAGACTATTGTGTGTTGACTGGGTATCCTAGCAAGGTGAACTTAGCCTGAGGTGCGACAATGCCTATGACTCTTGCTTTCCTCCATATTTTGGGAATCTGACAGTATGCAATGCAGTTGTTCATCAGATTCAGCGGCCAACACCTTGTTTTTGGGCAAGTGTGGATAAATTTAAACAGTGAGTTCAGAACCTGTGACAGATCCATTTTTTGTGGGCCTGCTGTAAAGTTGGATAATATTAGTTCTATTATCAAATGCTTCCAGTAATTTATCTTATTCTTTGTATACATACCTTATTTACCAAATTGTCATCTAGATAAGCATTTTTTTCTGTCTTTTCATCTACACTTTCCTGTAGGCTGTCCTTCTCTTTATCCAATATATTAATAGTACTTCTGAGCACACGGATAGTCTCCTCTTGTGTAGATATCTTTTTATTGAGCATATCTGAAAACAACAAAGTATTTATCACAGGTTGACTCAATTGCTTCACATATACAGTATAGTCTCGCTTATCCAACGTAAACGAGTCGGCAGAACGTTAGATAAGCGAAAATGTTGACTAATAAGGGATTAAGGAAAAGCCTATTAAAAGTCAAATTACGTTATGATTTTACAATTTAAGCACCATGTTTTACAACAAATAGACAGGAAAAGCAGTTCAATACACTGTGACGTTATGTAGTAATTACTGTATTTACGAATTTAGCACTGAAACATCATAGTATATTGAAAACATTGACTTCAAAAACATTGGCTACTAACAAATCAACTACAAATAAAGATAGAATTGCATAAAATGAATTTAAAGTAACAACATTGTTGGGAGTTAAATTCGTAAAAAACTGAATCCTTGCTGCCTAGAGAAACAGCTGTGGATCCAGGCGGGAGGCAGACTGCGTTGGATAATCCAGAACATTGGATACGTGAAGGTTGGATAAGTGAGACTCTACTGTATTGTTCATTCTGTAGCTCACTGCTCTGGGTCAAATAACTTCTTGTTGCCAAATAATTTTACTTTTGGGCTACTCTGAATTTTCAAAATGCTAGACTACCACTCCCTTGCTTTCCAGAAAAGATTTTGTAATCTAGTCTCCTTTTATTTGATGACCATGAACAGCTGCAATTTTCCTGGAAATACCTACCAAAAGTGAAGATCAAATGTGCCCAAAAATATGAAACAATGCTCACCTACTTTGTCTTCTAGCGTTGCAATTTCTTCTTGAGTTGAATGAAAGTCATCTTCTTTAAGAGACAACTGATGTTGCGTCTCAGCTAGGGATTTCTGTATTTGTTCATTTAGTAGTCTGCAGAATCAATATCCATTTTGATAGTGTGGGTAGAAGAAATGCAAAATTTAAAATGTAATTCACTTAGAATATGATGATCTCAAAGCAAAAAATTGACGTTTAGCAAGGCAAAACATCTTTCCCTCCAATTTTATTCAAACCATTTTAGTTACTAAACTACAGAGTGGGCCAAAAGTCACAAATGCATCTGATGTTTTAATAACTTTTTGAAATTTTAGATGTCATTTTATTTCATATATACATATACATATACATATACACACACACACACACACACACACACACACACACACACACACACACACATATATATATATATATATATATATATATATATATATGCTGTATACAGTGGGGAAAAAAGTATTTAGTCAGATACCAATTGTACAAGTTCTCCCACTTAAAAAGATGAGAGAGGCCTGTAATTGACATCATAGGTAGATCTCAACTATGAGAGACAACATGAGAAAACACATCCAGAAAATCACATTGTCTGATTTTTCACAAATTTCTTTGTCAATTATGGTGGAAAATAAGTATTTGGCCCATAACAAAAGTTCATCTCATCCTTTATTGGCAATGAAAGAGGTCAAACATTTTCTGTAAGTCCTCACAAGGTTGGCACACTGTTGCTGGTATGTTGGCCCATTCCTCCATGCAGATCTTCTCAAGAGCAGTGATGTTTTGGGGCTGTTGCTGGGCCACACAGACTTTCAACTCCCTCCAAAGGTTTTCTATAGGGTTGAGATCTGGAGACTGGCCAGGCCACTCCAGGACCTTGAAATGCTTCTTATGAAGCCACTCCTTCTTTGCCCTGGTGGTGTGCTTGGGATCATTTTCATGCTGAAAGACCCAGCCACATTTCATCTTCAGTGCCCTTGCTGATGGAAGGAGGTTTGCACTCAAAATCTCATCATACATGGCCCCATTCATTCTTTCGTGTCTATGGATCAAATACTGGTTCCTTTGCAGAGAAATAGCCCCAAAGCATGATGTTGCTACCCCCATCCTTCACAGTAGGTATGGTGTTTTTTGGATGCAACTCAGCATTCTTTCTTCTCCAAACACGACGAGTTGTGTTTCCGCCAAACAGTTCTACTTTGATTTTATCTGACCATATGACAGTCTCCCAGTACTCTTCTGGATCATCCAAATGCTCTCTAGCAAACTTCAGTCGGGCCCGGACATGTACTGGCTTAAGCAGGGGGACACGTCTGGCACTGCAGGATCTGAGTCCCTGGCGGCATGGTGTGTCACTGATGGTAGCCTTTGTTACGTTGGTCCCAGCTCTCTGCAGGTCATTCACTAGGTTCCCCTGTGTGGTTCTGGGATTTTTGCTCACCGTTCTTGTGATCATTTTGACCCCACGGGGTGAGATTTTGTGTGGTGCCCCAGATCGAGGGAGATTATCAGTGGTCTTGTATCTCTTCCATTTTCTAATTATTGCTATCACATGTCAGTTTCTTCACACCAAGCTGCTTGCCTATTGCAGATTCAGTCTTCCCAGTCAGGTGCAGGGCTACAATTTTGTTTCTGATGTCCTTCGACAGCTCTTTGGTCTTCACCATAGTGGAGTTTGGAGTGTGACAGCTTGAGGTTGTGGACAGGTATCTTTTATACTGATAGCAAGTTCAAATAGGTGCCATTACTACAGGTAATGAGTGGAGGACAGAGGAGCCTCTTAAATAAGAAGTTACAGGTCTGTGAGACCCAGAAATCTTGCTTGTTTGTAGGTGACCAAATACTTATTTCCCACCATAATTTGCCAATAAATTCGTGAAAAATCAGACAAGATTTTCTGGATGTGTTTTCTCATGTTGTCTCTCATAGTTGAGGTCTACTTATGATGTCAATTACAGGCCTATCCCATGTTTTTAAGTGGGAGAACTTGTACAATTGGTATCTGACTAAATACTTTTTCCCCCACTGTATGTTATAGTATTATCAATTAAAAACAAAAAAATAAATGAGTTATTAAATAATGAAACCCTTTTTTTAACTTTTGGCTCACCCTATGGTAATAAAACACTTTCAAAGCAAGGGCAATTTCTATCTATGCCTCTTAAAGCTTGCTCATTACTACTGGATGACTTCCAAAGGCAAGAAGCATGTTTGGTGCAAAATTTTCTTGCTATGGTGCCGGAAGGTCCTGTTAAATTCCATGGTAGTGCAGTACATCAACTAGAATTGCATACTGATACTGGACACTATACCCTTAAAGAATCACAATCTTATGTCTATGAAATACAGAAAGTGATGCAACTTACAGCTTAATTAGACTCAAAGACATTGCCAGAGCCTGTATATTAATTAAAATATCAACTAAGTCATAGAAACATCAAACTTTCTCTGAATGTACGCATATTACCCTTTCCTTAATACCAACCAGAAGTTCATGATTTCTGGATTAAGAAGCACATTTTCAAATGCAACATGGCAGACATGGATCAGTACCTTTCTTGTAGAATGTCAAGCAAATTTCAAAAATATGTAAAGTGGCATGAAATACAAAGGATGTATACAGTATTAAGGATCCATTAAAGTGGAGTGGTTTGAGTATTAGACAAGGACTTTGGGACACCAGACTTCTCATTCTCCTAGCCTAAAAAGCAATGGCAAACCAGCTCATACAAATCATGCCAAGAAAACTGTGTGGTAAGTTCACCTGAGAGTCACCATAATTCAGAAATAACTTGAAGGCACACAACAATATTTAGACTTGAAATAAAAACACAGCTGGACTTACTGAAGCGAGCTTAACTCTGTCTTTAACTGTGAAGTATCTTCAGACGTTTGGGAAAGCTGGTGAGACTTGACATTTAATTCATCTTCTAAGCAGACTATTTTTTCTTTCAGTAACGAAATTGTTGTTACTTGGTCAAGGTGTTCTGTTTCCAACTACAGCACAAACAAAAAATTAGTATTATTTTCTGAATCTGCTGAGTGTTGTATTTTTCTCAAGGAAATTTAATTTGTACATATTTTTTAAAAGCTAAAAATAATCTCCATATAATGTACTAAAACAGATACTAGAGAACCAGAGAGAGAAAAGCTGCGATCTTAGAGATCTTGCTTAGTTATTCCAGTGGAATTTATAATACTCCAACAACAACAAAAATACTGCTAGTACATAATGCCTATCAACATTTCTAATATTCTAATCATTGTGAAAAAATGGGTAAATATTCCAGTAATGATCCCATTCTCAATACTCAACACACACAAAATGTCATTCCACCACTACGAATGCATTAATTTTGACATCAGTTAATGCTTACTGTATGTAGAGTGTTTTCCAACTCTGATATTTCCTTTTCTAATTTTGAGTTTGCATCTTGCTGCGTCTAGTAAAATAAATTAAATACATTAAAATTTAAAATAAATAAAATATATCACATATGAATAACTTGGGAAAGTTAGCGTGGTGGAGTGCTTTGAGTGCTGGACTACGAATCTAGAGAACAGAGTTCAAATCCCTGCTTGCCCATAGACGTTTACTAGTGATGCAGAGGAAGTTATATTCTTTCAGCCTCAAAGGAAGGCACAGGAAAACTCCTGCTGAATAAATCTTGCCAAGAAAACCCCATCATGGCTTCATCTTAGGGGTGTCATAAGTTGGAAATAACTTGGAAGGCACAGAACAACAAAAAACAATGAATTACCTTACTATTTAATCTAATTAAAAATATGAAACTGTCCCCAAAGCATATTAACCATTTATTAATTAAACTAATTTATCTACTGTATATACTCATGTATAAGATGATCTCATGTATTAGTTGAGGGCAAGTTTGGGGATCAAAAATTATGGATTGTGATAGGACACCATGGCTGAGGGACGTTCTGCAGAGAGGGAAAAGCGTCAGTGCTATCGCAAGGGATCAATCACCTCTTGCCACTGCCATTTTCTATCTAGGCATTCAGAATGGCCAGAACTGGCACCATGGCAAAGAGAGTAAAAAGGTGAATCTTCTTTTGGGACTGAATATGCTTCCAAGTTTTGCAACTCTACTCAGGGATGTTCCTTTTTAAAAAATAAGAATAAAGTACGATACTTACATTGACCTGTGGATAAGTCAACCCAGGGTCACTTTTTCCAAAAAAAATATTCAAGAACTATACTTGAATATATACAGCAAGTAAATTGGCAGAACAGTATGGTCCAGGGTGAAATGGGATATACATTCCATCAAACATGGCTTAGAGTATGTAGATGGGAGATGCAGCAAAAGTAGAGAATAGCAGAGCTTTTGAGTACTTAAATGTACATATATACACATTTTTGTTTCATCACTCAAAACTCAATGTCTTCTTGCAGTGAAACTCTCAGATACTGATATTTGTGTATAGCTTTTGTCTCTTAAATTATACCACTTGACTATTAGTAACAAGTGGTCTATTAGAAACAAGAGATCAAGCAAAAATGTCATTGATGGCACTGCTACTTTTTTACATAAATCAATCTCAAACATGTCACTTGTCAGAGCTGACAAGTGGCATTTGTAATGATTTCTTATGATCTAGAGATGGCTCCTGAAACCTGGGCTTTGAAAAAAGAACTGAAGACAGTTTGCCTCCCATGTAAATTATTTCATATGGAGGAAATATTTTATTGGCCTTTTCTAAGTGTTCATACTTTGTTGTATGATGGGCGAGAAGTGCTAAAGTGCCATACAATTTCAGCATTACTACTACTAACAAAAGCAACAGCAACATCAACAGAAATGTTGGTAATATATCAGAAACAACAAACAATGATGTACAGCTGATGAAACTGCAACATATGCCTTAACACTTCAGAAATCATAAAAGTGATGTAATTAACTGATTTGCTTAAATAAAACACCCATAAGAAAAGAAAACCATGTATGGTAAAGAAAGTATCCAAGGTTTACAGGATTCAAACAGTGCACAGTTTTGTAAAAAACTGACCTTTAATTTTTCTCTTAATGTTTCTTTCTCTGCCACTACTCTTCTGAAATCAATCATTGCAATGTTTCTCTCTTCTTCTGCATGACTTTGGGTCGACAAGTAAGTTTTTGTTTCTCTCCGTAGAGAATTTAACTCATCTTGTGACTACAAGTACAAAATTAATATTGTAATCGTGACTAGTAAAGAAGCATATATGTACAAAATATGAGACTATGGTGGGTGGGGGGGGGGGGAGAGAATGTAGAGAAGATGGGGTTGGAACAAATAAGACAAGAATGACCTAAATTTTTCCAGATATGTGAAAACATCTGATCCAGCACTGACTTGGTACATATGTTGAACTTTTGGGCATTCCTCTCAATTCACAAAAAACTAGGCTATTACGGCACAAACAGGAATTATTAGTTATGTTATCTCGCAGGTAAATTGGATGCTCCTGATCCATGTGCTCTGGATCTAGGGATTCAATCACCAACAGATCAAAAATAATAAATAAACTCAGATATTCAATTCTGAGACCCTCCCTTGCTGATTGTGAAGAAGCCAATAAAATGGAGCAGATGAGAGAGCAAAAAGGAGAAAGGAGCAGGTTGTGGTTGTCAAGAGTGGAGAGAGTTTCACATGCCAGGATGAGAGAAAACAAAATGGGGTTGTTGGGAAGGCTGGGGCTCATGAGCACAGAGGGAAGAGCAAGAAACAATTCTTGGGGTGAGAAAGGGAGGCTGGAGATCATGTGCATACAGGTGAGGGAGCAAGAGAAAAGAGAGAAATAGTTGTTGGGGAGCTCGGGGCTTGTGCACGCTATGGCAACTGCAGCTTTTGGGGTGCACATGAGGCTGGTGGTATGGAAAGGATTGGATGAAAAAGGAGAGAGCAAGGGGAAACTGATTGTCAGAGGGGAGGAACAGTGGTGATACTTTTAGAAGTGTACATGGGGATGGTTGGTTTGAACAGCACACCAACTCCTAAATCAAGAGACGTGAGCATCCAATTTTTTTGTTATCTGTACTAAGTCCTTAAATCACTATGATACTGTATTCTTCAAGCGGTTGCTTTCAGGTTTAACCCTACTACTGCTGTATTCTTCAATATGAATGTGAAAATGAACATAATTCTTATGACCCAGTCTGATTACGTTCCAATTATCCCACCCGTTGACTGCTAGCAATCACATATTTACTTACCTGTTCATAAAGAATACTAAGTTTGTCTCTTTCTGCAGTTAGCAATTTGATGTTAGATTGAATTGCAATCATGTGTTTTTCAAATCTATCTAACATTGCTTGCAGTTCATCCCGCTCTCTGGTAATTAATCTAAGATTGTCGCTCTGTAAAATAAAGACATCAAGAAACAAAAGAAAAGAGGGGAAATTATATTTAATGTCAGATCTATATTTTTACTTATAAGGTACAATAGAACTGTTACAGCAATACAGATACAATGCACTATTATAAATATCAGTGCAATTGGTGTGCCAGCTTTAATTGTGGAAGTGCTCTCCTGACCATTGAAGCACCTTATTTATTTATTTTTATTTATTAGCTTTTAGATTCAAGTTGAATCCAGCAGTATACACCAGCTGTGAATCTGTGAATTCAGAGGGAGAATAATCCCATCCAGCATAGTCTGAATATCTAGTTGTCGTCTTCTTCTTCTTCTTTTTTTTTTGAGTTAAGCTTCAGTTTGTTCATTCTCACTCACTGCAAACTTGTTAGGAACTGAACTCAAAAGGATTCTTTGGATTTAGATGGAAAGAAGACAAGGTTCAGTGTCATCAGACTATTTGTCGTGTTGCTCCTCAAAATTATGGACAGCACTGAATAGCAGGAGAAAAAGGAGAAGCCACAGGGACTCCAGAGCCATATGTACAAAGAAAGCAACAGCAGTGTCCCAACACTAAACCTCTCCAGGAACATAATTTCTGTAAAACAGTGCCTCAAAGTTGCATTTCAACAAGATTTCAAAAAAAGAGAGTGCAGTGTTACTGGAAAAGCCATGCTACAGAAAAAAGGGGGGAAAGTAAACCCCTCCATTATCCAGTTCCCAGCACAAGTCCTCCATTAAGATGCCCAAAACTATCTCTTATCTCATAACACTATGTAACAAAAATTTGGGGGGAAATGTTTCTTGTTTGAAAGTGTTATTTCCTGTTTAATTGTGCAGTACTTACTTTGAAAGCAGTTGTTATACAACCAAAACTTAGTTTTTGTGGCTACCACAAACTATGTTGAATTAGTTGAGACTCAATGAGACAATTCACTGCAAAATGTGCTGCAGGATGTCCCGCAAAAACAAAGTTTCTGCAGTTTAATAAACTTTTTCTATGTTTTTATGATAGAAACAATTAGGAAATGACATTTACAACCCAGGGACAAAAATCATGTTACATAGTGTAATCAACCTAAAGCCTGTTTTTGGTCTAAAATTACTTATATTTAGCCATTTGTGTTGCCTCTATTTCTCAGTTTTATACTGGTTTATTTATGCAATGCTTTTGACACAAATAAAAAATTATTTCCTTCTTTCCTTCACCCACGTGACCAGTCCCTCTCTGGCCTCTTTAATAAGCTGAAAAATGAAAAGAACGAGCATACAGATGCTCTCAAGTGGACAAGAATCAGCCCTCAGTAGGGCAATAACGGTAGCATGGCCATTTATCTTGTGAAATGAGTTAATGCTGAAAGGTTGTTGGACTTTTCAAGAGCCTTAAATAAGTACCATACTGAACAAAATAGAAATACCTTTTCTGGAGATTTGCGTAATGGGCTAGATTTTCTTTTAAATATTTTTCGGAGACACTCTAGTTCTTGCTTATAGTAGTCCCTGTCTTCTTCTATGGTCTTTATAAATGCATCTAGGCGCGAAGGTGACTTGTCTCCAAGCGCTATGCCACCTTCTAACCTCATCCTCTCTATTTCTGTGACAAGCTCCCGATCTGTAAGAAAATGTGACCAACAACTATGAACAACAACATCCAGTATCAAGAGCTCCCTACATTTAAAGCACAGACAAATTACTGTTGATAATATAAATGGTCACGACCATTTACAAACTTTTGATTTTCATTCACAATTCCACAAGGATGACAATATCTTCAAATATGTGACAAATGTGAAAATTGGTTTTCACATATGAGCTCAAGACACGTCTATTTATCAGGACTGTCAACATTTTAATTTAACAAATATATATTTGCTAACCAAAAGGATACCAGATTATATTAAAAATATACATATTGACTTGCATATCCATGATACTCAAAAAAATATAAAACTGTTAATGTAAGATTAATGTAATGTGAATGTTTAAAGGTAATTTTGTGCAATGCTTGTGAATGTAACTTGATCGCATCAGCAGAGAGTGTATTGACACTGAAAGGGTTAATGAGTCAAGCCTCTAATGAACTGTGAAGATGTGACCCTGAGTGTGCCTGGAACACATAGGGAGGATTCAGAGATAAGATTTCGTAGGGAGGATTCAGAGATAAGATTTCCTTCGTTCCTCTTACTTTAGTGTTCTTTTTGTCTTGTTTCTGTCTGTTAGGTTGAATGTCAATGCTAGTGAGTGCTGTATATTTGCTCTACTCAGTAAAGCTATATGTTTGCTTTTACTGAAGTCTCAAAGTGTCCATTCTTCTTTGCTCCAAAGCTTCTGTCACACTCTGACAACAATTACAATTCAACTTTTATTTATTTGATTTATTTATATGCTGCCTTTCTCCCCAAAATGGAAAAATTGTTCTGTTCTTTAATGAATTACAACAAAAATTTGCTATTGAGCAGTGATAAAGGTTATAAAGAGAAGGGCACCTCTAATTACTTCTTTTTCATTCCTCAACAGAGTTATATAATGGAACTAGAATAGTCTTTAAAACTGAACAAGTTTGACTTCAGCTAAAAGCCTCATGGACAGAGCTGGCCCTAGGCAATTTTCAAGTGTAAGCAAGCAACATTTTGGTGCCCCCCTCCCATCCTGAAACAAATCACTGAAAAATAAAAGGTAGAAGGTAGAGGTGAATAGAATATGTGTGTGTGTGTGTGTGTGTTATGATATATATATATATATAGTGCCTGTATATGTGTGTGTATATATATAATATACATACACACAATGTGGAGAATATGTGGAAAGGTAGATAGATAAGTAGGGAGCCACAGTGGAGGAACCTTCCCGGGAGCAAGGCCTAATAATAATAATAATAATAATAATAATAATAATAATAATAATAATAATCCAGCATATCTATCTTGTTTGCTGTGTCATAATAAAATAATAATAATAAATCATCCCTTGCAATATCCAAGATGGCTCACTGCTACAGAATCTTGGGAGCTGTAGTTTGGTATGGTAGCATTATTGGCAGAGAAAGCTAAGCTGTAGTAGTTGAAATCCAATCATTTATTCTCCCTATAGAATCAATTATATATGCACTTTTAGCTATGATTTATTTGCTATTTTATTGTGTTGTGTTTTTATTATTGTATATGGCATTGAATAGTTGCCTTTGAATTTGGAAGCTGCCCTGAGTCCTTTTGGGGAGAGAGGGTAGGTTAGAAATAAAATAGAATAATAACAATTTTTATTATTATTATTATTATAAAATATCTGGAGGACTAAAGTTTGCCCATGCCTGCTCTATACTGCACTTTCCAGAACTTTCCCATCACAATCTGCTATTGAGCTGGATACATGATTAAGACATTATTTCCAGCTTACTGAAGTTGGCTGTATATGTTTTGGCTGAGGGGGCAGAAATTGCCTTAAAGCCATCTCGTGCAGCTTCAAAAACCCAACACTTGAGAACATTTTGCACTGTAGCCAGATATTTCCAAGGTCATACCCAAAGGGCTTGGCAAATATACCCTTTTTTGAGATGGATCTAAATCAGGCATGGGCAAACTTTGGCCCTCCAGATGTTTTGGACTTCAACTCCCACAATTCCTAACAGCCAGCATTTGAGAACACAGAAATGCTGGACTACTGTAAAAGCCACCATGTCAGACTACACAGAGAAGCCATTGAAATCCACAAGAAGCACATGGACAACTTCAACAGAAAAGAGGAAACCATGAAAATGAACAAAATCTGGCTATCAGTATTTTAAAAAAGCTAAAATCAGGACAGTAAATAAAGAACACCACCCAGAAAATGGGAATTCCAGACAGGAAACAATCAGGGCCAGCTAACACCTGCCAACAAAGGATTCACCCAGGCAGGAAGCAGCCAGGCTTTGAAGCTGCATGGCTATTCAATGCTAATCAAGGTGACCAATTGCAACATTCACACTTGCCTCACACAGACAAGAGTTCTTTCTCCCACCCTGGACCTTCCACAGATATATAAACCCCACTTGCCTAGTTTCCCACAGACGTCTAAACCTCTGAGGATGTCTGCCACAGATGTGGGTGAAACGTCAGGAGAGAATGCTTCTGGACCATGGCCACAAAGCCTGGAAAACTCATAGCAACCCAGCCAGTAGGCTGATGCTGAACAACCTATGAACTTTTAGCATTAAAGGAAAAAATGCCCAGGATTTTCTCACTTTACACAAACTGTTGGCATGTCTGGAGAAGAAGAATAGAATGCTTCTATACCAGGCAAGGGCAAACTTTGCCCATGTCTGGTGTTAGGAATTGTGGGAGTTGAAATCCAAAACAATCTGACAGAAAATTGGGAGTTGTAGTTTGGCATGGTACTGGCTCTCTTCTGCAGGGAAGGCTAGGAACTTTGTAAAACTACAACTCACATGATTACATGGCACTGGATCTGTTGCAATTGAGCTGGTGCCATAATCCTTTCCGGGAGCTCTCCTCCTGGAGATATCTCTTAAAGGGATATCCTCTGGCTCTAAGGATTCCGTTTAAAGAAGGCTTGCCTGGCTCTGGTGTTCCTCTTTAAGCCTGGCTGAAATTTGGAAAGAAGCAAAACCAAACCAGCGGCTCCAAGGCAGGGCGAGGAGAAGGCCAAGCGCAGGCAGGCATGTCTCTTCTCTCTTCTCTTCCCTCCCTCCCTGATTTTTTTTTTCTCTCTCTCTGCAACCTCTCAGAGAAAGAGAGAGAGAAGCAGGGAGGGGAGAGAGAGAAGGGAAGAGAGAGAGCCATGCCTGCCGGAAGGTTTCAACTGAGCCGGTGGTCCCCGCGGGGGGAGGGCCTCAATGGCGCCCCAGGGGACTGTGCGCTCCAAGCGGGGCCTCACTGGCCTCCATGTTAGACTGGGGCTGCTCATGGAATAAGACAAAATTAATGCATGTGTTAATCAAGCTATGCTTTACTTTTTTTCAATCTGATGCCCAAAAGATCTTTTGGATTATTATTCCCAATTAATTATTCAATTTCTGCCCCTCAGAGCACAATACTTGCATAGATGAAGCAAATTTTTTTTAAAAGGTTATTCTCATCCTATCTTTTGTTATATAGGATGCAACTGCAAATACAGGTCCAGCTTCCCCATTTTAACCCAAATAAATGAGAATAGGTAACTGTGAGAACCAGAAGAGGCCTTCTATGTGTACTAAGATAAAATAATGAACAAGGAATGTTCACGCTTTCAGAACAAATCTGAAAATAATCTTGTTTGTAACCTGTATAAACAAAAGGTACACAAATAGGCAAGTAGCACTGCACTTAAAACTGAATGTCTGTCAGATATATTGCACTTCTAAGAATGCTATGTTCAGATATATTGACAGGTATTTCTCTTTGAAGTCTTATGATGGACATACATTATATACGCGTATTGCTTGGGTTTCTCTTTGAAGCATCCTTATGTGCACTACAGATAAAGGAAGTTCAGGAATGGATTAAAAGATCAATTTATCTAATAATAAACAATTCAATAATTCAATAACATTCTATCACTTTTCTTCTTGCATTTTTTTTACCAAGGTTTTAAGATGAACTCCCTTAAACACTTACCTATAATTTCAAGATTCTCAATTTTCTTGGTCAGCCTTTGGTTCTCTGTTTGAGCCTGGTTTAACAAAATCTCAAGATTTTGTTTTTCATCTGTTTTTCCAATTAGGTCTTCTGTGAGTCTCTCTTTTTCTCTGCGAGATGAAGTTAATTCCTGGAAATAAATTAATATCACAAAATCTAAAATTATTCGAAGTATATAAACCCTAATATTTGATTCTATTTTAACTAATTGACGCTTATGTGGACAGTGTTGCTAAATTCTGGCCATTTTTCAGACAGGATAAAACAGGGGAAAAAATTTGTGAACATACTATTTATTTTTAATCTAATCAAAAATATTAGGGATTGACGACTTTAAATCCACGTTGCAACAAAAATCTAGCCCTAGCAGCACAACTCTGAAAGAAATCTCAGTTCTGAAAAAAAATAAAATCATGTACTTGTCATATCTCTGCATTTAATTTCAGTTGAGATGTAAATGAAAAACTAACTGGCTTCAAAATGCTACCATGTTTTTGCTTTCTTAAATGATTAACAATTGTCTTTATTATGCACATAATATTTATAGCAGAATTAAAGATGAAAATGCATTGAATTAGGAAAACTAAATTTAATTGCAGCAGTAAAAAAAACTTACTGACTTAAGTCTTGCTATAGTTTCTTCACAATCCTGGATTTCACTGTGTTTTTTCTTAATCTCTTCCTAAAAGTAATGAGTAATAAACATTTTTAAAGCTGCAGATTTCTATAAATACACCATTGTTTCTTCTGTTACATTTTCAAATGCCTTCATCTGTAAACATGTGGAAGATGAAAGGACAATGAACGTAAGCCCTAAAATTATTGCCTATTACCTACAATTTTCATTCACATAAACAGGTGTTATGCAAAAAGTTATGTAAATTCACATCTATATATATAAAAGAGTGATGGCATCACGGCGATTCACAAAACAACAAAAGTACAGGCCCCCCAACCTCAAAATTTGACAACACAACCCATCATCCACGCCTCAAGGTTGATACAACAAAAAGAAAAGAAAAATAAAGTCCTAATTAGAGGGAGAGCAATAATTTTTTTTATCCAATTGCTGCCAGTTTAGAGGGCTAATCTCTGCCCACTTGGTTGCCTAGCAACCAAGGGACAGCCAGGTTTCAGTTAGGGGACAGGCCGATTTAGGCCTCACTTAGACTTCTTCCACAGATTATCTAATTTGCACTGGATTATATGGCAGTGTAGACTCAAGGCCCTTCCACACAGCTATATAACCCATTTATAATCTTATATCATCTGCTTTGCACTGGATTATCTTGACTCCACACTGCCATATAATCCACTTCAGTGTGCATTTTATACAGCTGTGAAGAAGGGGCCTCATATAATCCAGTTCTGAGCAGATAATATAAGATTAGAAATATACAGTAGAGTCTCACTTATCCAACGTAAACAGGCCGGCAGGATAAGTGAATATGTTGGATAATAAGAAGGGATTCAGGAAAAGCCAATTAAACATCAAATTAGGTAATCGTTACACATATTAAGCACCAAAACATCATATTATACAACAAATTTGACAGAAAAAGTAGTTCCATGCGCAGTAATGCTATGCAGTATTTACAGTAGAGTCTCACTTATCCAACACTCGCTTATCCAATGTTCTGGATTATCCAACACATTTTTGTAGTCAATGCTTTCAATATATCGTGATATTTTGGTGCTAAATTCATAAATACAGTAATTACTATATAGCATTACTGTGTACTGAACTACTTTTTCTGCCAAATTTGTTGTCTAACATGATGTTTTGGTGCTTAATTTGTAAAATCATAACTTAATTTGATGTTTAATAGGGTTATCCTTAATTCCTCATTATCCAACATATTCGCTTATCCAACATTCTGCTGGCCCGTTTATGTTGGATAAGTGAGACTCTACTGTACTGTATTTACAAATTTACCACTAAAATATCACAATGAATTTAAAACACTGATTACAAAAACATTGATTATGAAAAGGCAGACTGCGTTGGATAATCCAGAACATTGTATAAGCGAATGTTGGATAAGTGAGATTCTTCTTTAATATGAAATAATTACTGGGATAGAATAATGCAGAACAATATAATCTCTAAAACCAGGACAGTAAATAAACAGGGGAATTCCACACAGGAAACAATCAGGCCCAGCTAACACCTCCCAACAAAGTATTCCCATCATCAAAGTCTGGCAAATCCTCTGTTTTCTCAGGGCCACAGACAGTAGAAGCACATAAAATATCGCAAACAACACCACTCTGAAAACAAGGGAATTCCAGACAGGAAACAATCAGGGCCAGCTAACACATCCCAACAAAAAATTCACTCAGGGAGGAAACAGCCAGGCTTTAAAGCTGCAAGGCCATTACATCCTAATCATTTTTCCTAATTGCAGCATTCATACTTGCCTCCAACAAACAATCAGAAATATTGTATATTCACAACCTTTAGGAAATAATATCCCCTGATGGCGCAGCGTGTTAAAGCGCTGAGCTGCTGAACTTCTGGACTGAAAGGCCGCAGGCTTGAATTGGGGGAGCGGAGAGAGCCCCCACTGTTAGCCCCAGCTTCTGCCAACCCAGAAGTTCGAAAACATGCAAATGTGAGTGGATCAATAGGTACTGCTCCGGCGGGAAGGTAACGCCGCTCCATGCAGTCATCCCACATGACCTTGGAGGAGTCTACGGACAACGCCGGCTCTTCAGCTTAGAAATGGAGATGAGCACCAACCTCCAGAGTCAGACACGACTGGACTTAATGTCTGGGGAAAACCTTTACCCTTGACCTTAACTACCACCAATTCCTCAATACTTTATTTCCCATACCACCAGACTTCGCCACAGCAACGCGTGGCCGGGCACAGCTAGTGTATTATAAGTAACCTTTCATAGTGAAAGCATAAAAGATTGAACTGTGAATTAGAAAGCCTCTTTCTAAAATGTAGTCCATTACTGAATTCACACACCTCCCATAAAACACTGATAGGCCTGAATTCAACTGGTAGCCCCAATTATAATATACCTCAAGGGTCCCCAAATTAAGGCCCGGGGGCCGGATGCGGCCCATCCAAGCCATTTATCCGGCCCCCACGGCACAAGGGCAAAAGGGGGTTGGGCTAAATGACCCATGAGGTCTCCTCTTCCAACCCTCCTCCTCCTCCTCCTCCTCCTTCTTAACATTGAGGCTGGGTGGCCATCTGTCAGGGGTGCTTTGCTTGTGCTTTTGGTGCACAAAGGCAGAAGGGGATTGGACTAAATGTCCCAAGGGGTCTCTTCCAACCCTCTTTATTATTATTATTATTATTATTATTATTATTATTATTATTATTATTATTATTATTTTATTATGTCACAGCAAACAAGATATGCTGGATTTCGTATCACAAAATCACAAGTCGAACACTTCCAAAGTGTCTAGGACTGTGATGTATTTTCGGATGATGCGCGCAGATCCCAGTAGGGTGGCCTTTTGCAGTTGGCAGATCGTAATTTTATTATTATTATTATTATTATTATTATTATTATTATTATTATTATTATTAACATTGAGGCTGGGTGGCCATCTGTCAGGGGTGCTTTGCTTGTGCTTTCGGTGCACAAAGGCAGAAGGGTATTGGACTCAATAGCCCAAAGGGTCTCTTCCAACCCTCTTTTTTATTGTTGTTGTTGTTGTTGTTGTTGTTGTTATTATTGCTCGGTGGCCAACTATAGTCCGGCCCTCCAACGGTCCGAAGGATCGTGAACTGGCCCCCTGTTTAAAAAGTTTGGGGACCCCTGATATACCTATTCAATGAACAGTCAAATACTGTGTCAATTCTTATGTAAAGCCTATTGATTCAATTGGCATATTGTAATTGGGACAACCAAGAGGTTTCAGGCCCTCATCTCTACCTCGAACTCTAATACAGGATAATCTGACATACCAAACAAGGGATTACAACAAAGCAATATATGTAAAGTGCTTTAAATATTTGAAAACACGAAGTACTCTTATTTCTACGAAAAGCAGCTCATGAGCTTGTGCAATTATATAAAGGGATTATCACCATTTCAGCTTCAAACTCACGTGGGTCAGATCTCATCAGAGAAAATGAAATGTTTTCATTTTAGTGTCCAGAAGCATTATAGTCAATAGACATCCACCCATTTATTCAACAGATTAGGGACCACATTATCAAAGCAGAAATAATTGAAATACAGAACCCAAGCAGTGTTCTAGTCCTTAGTGCTGAACAACACATATACACCATTGTAAATAATGTACTATTTCAATATTCTCTCAAAGATCTCACACCACATGGAACTCCTAATGAAATAGGAGGAGGACCAGGAAGGAGCACAAAGCCACTGCAACCAGAAAACTGTGAAGCTGAAGCAACCAAAAAATCCAGCCCGTCATGCATGGGCATTGACACAGAATACTGTCATCAATTCTTCAGCATAACTAAAGCACTTTTTCTGCACAGCATTTTGAAATATTTAAAATATAAGAGGAAATATTGTTCTTTTGAGATAAATTGGGATCCGGAGACTTTTCACAGGGGATAGCCGCCCCGAGTTCCCACGGGGAGATGGTGGCGGGGTATAAATAAAGTTTTTTTATTATTATTATTAGAACATAGTGTTGATGTTCTACCAAGTTGCAGAATTTCCTTACCTTAGCTTCTCCAATTTCCTTATCTGCTGTCTGGAGCACCATTTCTTTGTGCCTTTCCAATTCTTGGGCCAAATGATCTATTTCACTCAGTTCTTGGCACAGTTCTTCATTTTTATTACTTAAATCCACAACCTCACTTGTCACATTTTGCCTACTGTCCAAAAGCTCTTGTATGCGTGTTTCGAGCTCCTTATTTGTTTGATGCAGAAATTCAACCTGAAATGGATTTATGCCATACTAAATAATACAACTTAATAAACCAGTAAGAGCACTATCACAGCTGAACAAAGATGTGTGAGACCAATTATTTGCTTTTTTCAACGATCTTAAAACGATCTTAACACTTGTACAGAAAAACAGACAAAGAAAACCAGAACTTTGCATGTTCTCCCAACTTAAATAAAAAACCACCTTGTATTCATATGGCTTGGAATTTTGGCACTTCACAAAAACTTTACTTAGGGCTGAGGAGTATTTCAGAAGTTTCTGACTGGACAAACTGACAAGAGATCCAAGAGTCTTACCTGTAAGTTTAGGTGAGCAATAATTTTTTCATTGCTTCTGCTTTTGGCTTCCAGAGATATTACATCAGGAGAGCGCCCACCATCGAGGGCAAGTACTAAACGCTCAATCTCACGATCGCGGAGTTCAACCTGTGAAGACAAAATAACTATCCTTTTGAAACTTTTTTAGTGTAGGGAGAACCTGCACTGGTCTATTTTTAATTAAGATAATCTGGGGAGGCCCTGCTCTCAGTTCCGCCTCAAAGCATCTCTATGGAGCACATGCAGCTATTAATTACACCAAATCTTGCAACCTTCTTTTTTGATACTCGCAGGATAGTGGAGTATGGTAGAGCAAATGAGTATTGCCTTCTTCCAACATACAAGCAAAATCCTGGGTTTTCTTTGATATACACCTTCAATGATTCAAGAAAAACTATAGGATATACTGCATTTTAGATTTAAAAAAACAAAACCCTGAAACTTAATTTACCTGCTTGTTGTAATTTTTCATTCCTCGTTCAGTAATCTCTAGTTTTTCATGCAGATCAGCGACTTCCAGCTGTAGCTCATGAATTCTGAAATATTTATTGGGACATAGTTTAATTCAAGAATTCTTTCCTCAAGAAAATGTATTCTCCAAGACAATTTTCACATTGTTTTATGGTTACTCATCTTCTTTTCTTCCCCACTCAAGATAAAGTCATAAAGCAGTCCATTATTTTCATATATTTAGAGTAAAAATGGGCAAGTGTGTTCCTTGCCATATTTTTGAACTGTAATCCCTTATAAAACTTTATAGATGGGGCTAATGGGATTTATAGGCCAAGAACACTGTCCACTTGTGATTTAAAGAAATATGACAATTACACAAGTTCAGTTACCCTGTTGATAACATTATTAAGTTCTATTTGGGATATTTATGGATGCTAGTTCTTTACCCTGTTGTGCAGAAACAGTTATGGCTTCAATTTCTTAAAGTACCGTTAGTATTTCTACATTTTAAGAGACATATTTATTACCTATTGTCAGCCACTTGAAGAAGATCTGCTATGTATGGATCATCTGGCTGTGGAACAGGATAAGCAGCAATTCCAGAAGGAGGAGCTGGTTGATCTATCTGCATACGTTGACGCCTGAATGGAATATTTCTTTTCCTACCTCCTAAAAAAGAAAACGAGTTTAAAAATTTGACAGAATATTCACACATATACATACATTACAAAGGAAATCTCACTGAATTAAATGGCAAATAATTTTGAATGTAACACATTTTTTTTTGTTTCTGGGTTATAAAAGTCATTTCCTAAGTGGTTCTATCATAAAAAACACGGAAAAGGTTTATTAAACTGCAAAAACTTTGTTTTTACGAGACATCCTGCAGCAGATTTTGCTATATTTCAATGAATATCTCATAGATTCTCAACCAATTCAGCATTGTTTGTGGCAGCCACAAAAACAAAGTTTCTGGAGTAGAATAGCTACTTTCAAAGTAAGTACTACACAATTAAATGGGAAATAAAACTTTCAAACTAGGATAAGAAAATTGTTCAAATTTTCTTACTTAGTGTAATACTTAAACGCAAATGCCAAAGGCTATAATGACTGAAATGTTTATGATCAATGCAATGCTACGGTATGTATCCAAACTAAGCTGAGCTAGTAGAGCATAAGTACATCTAGCATAGGCTGTAATCTTAGCAATAGTTACAGATACTGTACTCTGCTGTAGTTACAAATACTATACTAAAGTAGCCTGAATTCAAACCTTTATTTTAATTTGCCCAAAGTAGCATCTTCCTGTGATTAAATAAAGGAAGTAGGTAATGGTGTCAGTCTGACAGCAAATTAAAAATTGGCCAAAAGCTCTGAGGAATTATGTATTATCCTCAAAAAGTGTCCCAATCTGTTAATTTCTTTTAAACAACAGTGCTAATCCTAGCAATTTCCTGGGCTTCCACCTGTCTCAATTTTAGGTGGTCATATATGGAAACTTTCTCTTCCTCAAGGTGAGTATTACACTAGTGCAAGTTTTTTCTCAGATGTTGCACAAGGAGATCTCTAGTAATAATAATAATAATAATAATAATAATAATAATAATAATAATAATATTTTTGTATCCCGCCTCCATCCCCCCAAAGGGACTCGGGGTGGCTTACATGGGGGAAATCCCCACAAAATAGTTAAAATGTGACACATTAAAATTCATAAATAATATCATAAAACAATATAAAACAAAAACAACATGAGACAGTATAAAAAACAGTCATCAACAACAACCAGTGAACCTGGATAGTACACAGCTTCTGGGCTTGGGTGAGTGGGCTCCCTGGATACATTTTTGTCTCTGAATCATTATAAGTTCTCAGGGCTCTTAAAGAGTTGGACAGCATCTTGTACCCGTTTTGCCTTGACTCAAATTGGCTATTGTAGCTGGGCCATGTACAGCTTGTGAAAAAGAAGCACGATTTTCATCTTATATTTAGCACCAGTATACTAATATCAGTATGTGAGGAAGAGTGGCATATAGGATCATAATGACAGGTGCTCACGTCCCTTTAAAATCAAACATATCTACGCACCACTAATTATGTGTAGCATTACAACAAGCAGGATGGAAGAATGTGCTAGTAATTTGGTACTGGACCTGGTGTCTGAACTACTGCTTGGAGATTTTTCTCTTGGAGCTGTTGGATCTTGTCAGTCTTGGCTTTGTTTTCTTTCTCCAGTGATCGAATTTTATGTACATACTGATTATTCAGAAACTTCATATCTGCATTCTCATGTTCCACTCTCCTCAGTGTAGCTTTCAAATCTTCAAAGAGGGGGAAAAGAACAATAACACCCCAGAGTACACTTTACAGGACCATAGTCTTTATCCTTACTTTGGCATCATATTGACATATAGAGAATTAATATTTATATCAGATTTTTAAAAAAGAGTGAGCTACTATTTCAGCTCTTTTTTTTTTTGAATCACTACACTTTCTCAGATTGCAAGCCTAGCAGCTAGGATCACAGAACTCTGTGGTCAAAGAAATCAGGTTCTCTACAGATACTTGTCATTATCCAATAGCTAGTTCTGTCTGTGAAGGAAATAAACATAACCCTGGCCATAGCTTTCTTGAATGACAGATCATAAACTAATCTAATAGTCAAAACATCCTAAACAGTTGCTCTCATGATAGTGATAAAATTGTGATAATGTATTTCAATCATTTTTAAAAGATTAACGCTTATTATCAGTCAAGAAAAAACACTGGTTATACTGGCACATCCAAATACACATTCAGACTTAGTTGAGCTTATTCTTCATTATTCCTTTGCTTTTAATTCAGAACCAGGAGGATGTGAATTGTGTCAATCTACAAATGTTGTTTTACTAAAATTCACAGCATCCCTTAAAATTGGGAATGCTAATTAGGTTTGACAAGAATTACAGATCAACAACATAAGGGGGACAGACACACACATGTCGTCCCTGACTTAGCCAAAGAAGTTAAAGTATTTAAAAATTTTAAAATAACAAAGAACATAAAATATGTAGTTGTGCTCAAAAATAAAGTTCTGAGGAACAACAGTGTTTTTAAAGTGGAAAATCGGTCCAAAGTACAATAAACAAACAATAATGGCTACTATGCTCTTATATCAACCTCCTCATTTATTACTACAACAGACACATTTAGATACACAGTTAATATTAATCACAAATCTGTGCTTTAAGGTAGGCTTACAAATGATCAGTTGGCTAAAGTCAAATTTTACCTAGGTTGCTAACATTAACTCAGATTCTTCCTGTAAAGGAGTTGTCCAGTGATAGCCTCCTCTAAAATGAATATTAACAGTACACTTTGTGCTTTTGACACACATGTGTAAAGCACTGAACCTACAGAATCACTTCCCAACAGTAAATGACTCCAAAGCTCAGCAAAGTGAAATGTTGCCTCCTGCCATTCTTTTGATATTGGAAGGCAGCAAGGGTGGAGGCACTCCTATGTCCCTATGGGCTCTAAAGGCCTATATTCTAACTTGTAGGGACAACTACAGATATTGCTAGTTAAAACATGTGGCCCACTAAGAAACTATAAACTTTCATATTACCTTTGACTCGTTGATCCAATTGCTCTTTCAGTTTCAGCACTTCTAAATGTAATTCATTATTTTCACGAGTGAGCCTAGCATTTTCTTCTCGATAAGGCTCCAGTACAACATCAAAGTTGCTGTATTCTTTTTCAATTTTTCCAGATGATAGCTTTGTACTCCGGAGACTCTCAGTTGTATGAACAAGATCACTGAAACCAAATTAACAGTAAACTGACAAATTTCAGCAATGAACGTCCTAATGGCAAAAGCAACAATTTCCTAAATATGCCTTTTTCAGCTACATAGCCCAGAGCAGATGTCCACAGAATCTGGGTTGGCATACTATCTCATCATAATTGATAGTTGGTATCGAGCTGTTTTCTCAAGTCCTCTGTGTATTGTTACAGAATATCCAGCTGATCTAGATTGACTTAGAAAACCCAGAAATGAAATCTCTAGAAGAATTGAACCACATGGGCCCCAAATGTAATTGGCTTCTATACAGATAGCTGTGTGAGAAATTTAATGGCTTCCGGTCCTCCAGAGGAACAGTGGACATGATCTTCACTGCACGACAGCTCCAAGAAAAATGCAGGGAACAAAACCAACCTCTGTACATGGCATTCATTGACCTTGCAAAGGCATTCGACACATTGAATCGCAGCGCTCTCTGGACCATCCTCCAAAAAATCGGGTGCCCTGACAAATTTGTGAACATCCTGCGGCTCCTCCATGATGGCAACAGTCTTGGACAGCAACGGCTCCCAAAGTGACCCATTTAAGGTGGAATCAGGTGTCAAGCAGGGATGTGTTATTGCCCCTACCTTATTTTCCATCTTCATCGCTATGATACTTCACCTTGTTGATGGGAAGCTTCCCACTGGAGTGGAAATCATCTATCGGACAAATGGCAAGTTATTTAACCTCAGCAGACTGAAAGCCAAAACCAAGGTCACCACAACATCTGTTATAGAACTCCAATATGCTGATGACAACGTAGTCTGTGCGCATTCAGAAGAAGAACTACAAGCCACTCTAAACACCTTCGCAGAAGCATACGAGAAGCTTGGCCTCTTACTGAACATCGAGAAAACCAAAGTGCTCTTCCAACAGGCACCAGCTAATCCCTCTGCAAAGCCAGGAATACAGCTTAACGGTGTAACATTAGAAAACGTTGACCATTTCAGCTACCTTGGCAGCCACCTCTCCACAAAAGTCAACATCGACACTGAAATACAACACCGCCTGAGCTCTGCGAGTGCAGCATTTTTCTGTATGAAGCAGAGAGTGTTTGATGACCGGGACATCCGTAGAGATAACAAGGTGCTTGTTTACAAAGCCATTGTCCTCCCAACCCTGCTCTACGCCTGCGAAACGTGGACTGTCTACAGACGTCACACCAAACTCCTGGAGCGTTTCCATCAGCATTGCCTCAGGAAAATCCTGCAAATCTCTTAGGAAGACAGGCGGACAAATGTCAGCGTGCTGGAAGAAGCAAAGACCACCAGCATTGAAGCGATGCTCCTACACCATCAACTCCGCTGGACTGGCCACGTTGTCCGAATGCCCGATCACCGTCTCCCAAAGCAGTTACTCTACTCGAACTCAAGAATGGGAAACGGAACTTTGGTGGGCAGGAAAAGAGATTTAAAGATGGGCTCAAAGCCAACCTTAAAAACTGTGGCATAGACACTGAGAACTGGGAAGCCCTGGCCCTTGAGCGCTCTAATTGGAGGTCAGCTGTAACCAGCAGTGCTGCGGAGTTCGAAGAGGCACGAACGGAGGGCTTAAGGGAGAAACGTGCCAAGAGGAAGGAGCGTCAAGCTAACCCCGACCAGGACCGCCTTCCACCTGGAAACCGATGTCCTCACTGCGGGAGAATATGTGGGTCAAGAATAGGTCTCTTCAGCCACCTAAGAACCCACCCCCAAGACACCAAGGATGGAAGACAATCGTCCTCGAGCTACGAGGGATCGCCTAAGTAAGTAAGTAAGTGAGAAATTTAAAGAACAACTTAGTACCTTGGGTTTCCAGACTATGAAAACATGGTTTGATGTAGCAATGTTCCAGAAAGCAAAAGGACTTATATCATATATTTAAAAAATCTACTGACTTGGCACACGGAAGAGGAAGTAATAAAAGATTCAATGGTTAGATGTGCTCAAAACATAGGCCAAGAAATAAAAATGGCCCAATGGGAAAAGACATGGAAAAGAAGAATGAAATACATGGCATACCAAAACCTGAAGGAAAATGTTTACAAAATGCATCTTCGTTAGTATCTCCCTCCAGAGAGACTAGCGAAGATGTACAACTGCACTGACAAATGTTGGAAATGTGGGAAAGAAAAAGGCACATTTTATCATATGTGGTGGCCATGCAGCAAAGTAAAAAACCACTGGAAACAGATTCATGTATATCTTGAATATATGTTAAATACAAACTTTAAAATGACACCACAAATGTACCTTTTGAACATGCCAGATGAAGAACTAGATAGGAAATATGGAAATTTTTTGTTTTATATCACAGTGGCAGCTCAAATAGTATATGCTCAAATAGTATGTGCCCCTGGCGGCGCAGCATGTTAAAAGCACTGAGCTGTTGAACTTGTGGACCAAAAGGTCGCAGGTTCAAATCTGAGGAGCGGAGTTAGCGCCCGCTGTTAGCCCCAGCTTCTGCCAACCTAGCAGTTCGAAAACATGCAAATGTGAGTAGATCAATAGGTACCGCTCCGGTGGGAAGGTAATGGCACTCCATGCAGTCATGCCAGCCACATGACCTTGGAGGTGTCTACGGACAACGCCGGCTCTTCAGCTTAGAAATGGAGATGAGCACCAACCCCCAGAGTCAGACACAATATCTAGTATATGATAGATATTGGAAAACCTCAGAGATACCTCTCTTAGAAGAATGGGAAAAATACATTACAGATTTGCTAATAATGGACAAAATAACTATTCCCTTAAGAGGAGAACTTATCAGAGAACTTTGTTAATGAATGGCAACCAATGATTCAACATTACAAGGCGCGTTCAACCCCCCTGTTCAAGGAGCTCCATTGGCTGCCGTTTATTTTCCGAGCCCAATTCAAGGTGCAGGTGATCACCTACAAAGCCCTAAACGGTTTGGGACCCATCTACTTTCGTGACCGCATTTCCCCCTATGAACCTGCACGGTCTCTTCGCTCGTCGGGGGAGGCCCTCCTCTCGCTCCCACCACCCTCGCAGTCACGGTTGGCGGTGGCCTTCTCCATCGTGGCCCCTCAGCTCTGGAACTCTCTCCCCAGGGAGATCAGGTTGGCCCCTACCCTCCTTACCTTTCGGAAGAGCCTGAAAACTTGGCTCTTCCAACAGGCCTTTGGCGACAGACTTCCATAGCAAAGAATTGACCTGTTGCCCATTTTTATTCTAATCTCTTTTGTTTATGCCTTCCCCAGCACTTTAATGGGACAATGGTTTTGTATCATCCTCTCCCCGACTGTATCTGACACTACTAGTAATTTTATGGCCCACTTCTTTTTAGGAACCAACCCAGGATTTTATCAAGCATGTTTTATGTGACCTCATTTGTTTTATGACTTGCTTTATTGTTGATTTGTTTTATTGTTGTGTTTTTATATTGTCTGTTTTGTCTGGGCTTGACCCCATGTAAGCCGCCCCGAGTCCCCTCGGGGAGATGGGACAGGGTATAAAAATAAAATTATTATTATTATTATTATCTTAATTAAAAAGTATAATTAAACTAAAATGTAATAGTGGATCCTATAAGATTGTAGACTAGGAAGCCAATATTGACTTAGAGCCGATAATATACTTATATGTACTATTCAAATAGAAGACTGTGACCCCTTAAAGAAAGATATTATGTGAGAAATGATAATGAAACACTAATCACTGGAAAATATTGGACTGTACACAACAAACATTTACAAATGTATGACTATTTTAATAAATAAATATTTTTTAAAAGTGAGACAACTGCTGTTATCTCAAAGCACATTCAAACTGGTTAAGAAGTCCCAATATTGTTCCTGTTATTTTGATTTTATACTGAATTAAAATACACTGTCCTGGAAAGATAGTATAAAAAGGTCACTGATCATAATGGAATCTGATGGAAAATATTCTGGGATGAACAAAACATGTACAATCTCTAAAATAAAATCAGAAATTACTGGAACATAATCTGCGATATTCTGGTCTTTATAATTAGTCTAGATGAATCCACATCTAGCTTGTAAGGAAGATGAAACAGCCTAGGAGTAATGTTTTACTTGTCATTGATAGGAAAGGATTTGACATCTTGCTGAGCTTGGACCAAAACCCAAATGCAAAATGGCTGTATTCAGATATGTAGTGTGCAGCTACCAAGCAATTGTTCTGCTCTGGTGAATATTCTCATTTATGCAAATGACCATGCAGTCTGACACCACTTTAACCGCCATGGAAATTGTAATAGTTTTACAAGATCTTTGGCTTGGTTTGCCAAAAAGTTCTGGTGCCTTGCCATCTTACCACTTTCATCAGTCCATAGCACTGAGTTATGACAATGACAGTGGTGTCAAACTGCATTAGTTCTATAGTTCTGATACATCCCATGTACTTTTTATGATTTCATTTTGTTTTAATACCTGAAAAGCTTTTCCACCAATGGGAGGCTTTCTATTCCCAGAGGCTGTCGATATCCCAGCTGATCCAAACGTTTCCTGAGATTAACGAACTTTCGCTCTGCAGCCATAGTCATCGTGAAGATACTTGAAGCACAGATATTTGGGGTTAACAATCAGAATCTGCAGGTAATTTGAAAAACATGCATATTATATAAGCATGAAGGCTCCGTAGTGACAGTTAAGGTAAGGCATAGATCAATGTGATACATCTTCCAGCTCTGTCATGGAGACATTTTCATGCATTGATGCCACCACCCGTTTTAGATTATGTTTCCTGTACTTCTTTATTAGTATTTGAAATATGACTGCACACTTATGAGGAGTGGAGCTTCTGAATCTGCAAGGGCAATAACTGTATGTATGTACTGCCTTCTCTGCAGCTCAGCATTGATTTCCTAATGCCATGCCTTAATAGATTTTCCCTAAAATTCATTTGACAGGCAGTGACTATCCAAAGATCTCCTAGTAACCTGTTTATAGGTAGTGAAGTCAGTGTTGGCTTACTAGTCTGGAAACCAAGATTCGGATCCTTGGTAGATTATGAAAACCCAATGGATAATTTTGGGCAAATCACGCTATCAGCCTCAGAGGAAAGCAGTGGAAAACTTACATTTTTGCAAGTACCGTATATACTCGAGTATAAGCCGACCCGAATATAAGCCGAGGCACCTAATTTTACCACAAAAAACTGGGAAAACTTATTGACTTGAGTATAAGCCAAGGGTGGGAAATGCAGCAGCTACTGGTAAATTTCAAAAATAAAATTAGATACCAATAAAATTACATTAATTGAGGCATCAGTGGGTTAAATGTTTTGATATTTACTGTATTTCAAAGAAAAACAGTAAACTAACTCTGTAAGTGGAAAAGCAACAATAACTTTATAATCTTCATAATCATCATCATCAACAGCTTGTACCCTGCCCTATCTATCGCCCCCTGGGACTCAGGCCAGCTTCCAACATAGTAACAGGCAAAAATATAATGCCTACATAAACAATGCAGAGCGAGATATAGATCTATCATGATATATACTAATTTCACATGTGTATTTCTCCCTGAAACCTTTGCAAATCCTCTATGTGCATTTTCCTCCTGCAATATTTCCAAGTCCAATTTATCAATGTTTATATCTATCTAGACGTGTGTGTGTGCGCGCGCATTTCCCCTCTGCACTTGCAAACATGTGAGGGTAAAATTCATATAAAATTCATATATAAAATTAATGTATACATATAGGAACAGATATACAGGTACATGGAAATCTCTATCTATATTTACATAGGATTTGCAAAGACCTGTAAACATATGAGGGGAAAATTCATATATGAATGTATTTGTAGGGGGAACATCTATATAAATATTTAGAAGCTCTGGGGCATGCATTTACCCAAGGAAGAAATGCAAGCAAAGCCCCCCTAAAAACAACTTTGTCCTCTTTTCTCCTGCCCTTTCCCACCTCTTTTCTTTCTCCCTTTTTCAAACTCTAAAAGTAGCCAGAAAAGGCTTTTTAAAACCTCTCTCCCCCTCCCAAAAAAGCCCACCTCATTTTTGTTTCCTTAGAATAAGAAGAAATACACACCTTCTGTTGCTCTCTTTTCCCTCCTTCCCTCCCTTTGGACTCAAATGTTCTTACAATAGTAGTAGTAGTAGTAGTAGTAATAATAATAATAATAATAGTAATGAATCATGCAAATTTGCAAGAATATCTTTTTTCCTTCCCCTTCTACCCATGCAGTCTGGCTTGCAAGGGTTTATCTCACATTCTCCTTTCGCTTTTGAAAACATTCGCTTCTTGTCTCTGTCTCTTTCTCTCAAAAAAATAAGATAACCAGCCTGGGAGGAGAAGCGAAGAAGGAAGTTTTGGAAAAGAAAACATACTGTGGCCTCCAGGCTCGGCTGCTGGCTTGACCTTGACCCGAATATAAGCCGGGGGAGGCTTTTTCAGCTCATAAATAAGGGCTGAAAAACTCGGCTTATCTTTGAGTATATACGGTAAATGAAATTCCAGTACAGGCAGTCCCCAAATTACAAACAAGATAGGTTCTGTAGGTTTGTTCTTAATTTGTATATTTGCACGCACATATATCTTAATTTGCACGCACATATATACATACATATATACACATTCATAAATACACACACAACCAATGTGAAACCTTGACTTATAAGCAAACCAACTTACAGGTTTGAGATGTGAGCCGAAGTTTGAGTTACGAGCTAGTGCGAGTACGCCACCTGCGATCTTAAGCAGGGCTTTAAGGGAGCAACCAGGAAAGCTCCTTGCTGTTGTCCTTGCTGTTATTTCTGCAATCCCGTGGCTTTGGGAGATTGTAAGAATGCTGAGGGCCTATCATCAGTAAACTTCTATCCTGGTTACATTAGGCAAATTAAAGATATACCTGTCATTCCAAGTGATTATTGCAGAAGAATTTTACTGAAGTTTCCCACTCACAGCAGGAAAAAGAAACTCACGTTATTGAATTTATATCTGCCCAATCCTGCCCCCTCATCCAATCCTGAGAGAGCTTCCCTTCTCTGAGAATAAATCTGTGAAGTCGAGGCATTGAACCAAATGCCTGTTAGGATTCAAGCACATCCCTTGAAGCTTATTATAGCACTAAATCAACTGATAGGTATTAGATACAAATCTATGTTCTGAATCTCTTAATTAAAGGTCTGACTAACCATGGGTCCTAAGAAAGTGAGTGCCAAGAAGAAAAGAATAGTGTGCTTGGATATTTAAAAACATGGTATGTTTTTTGGAGGACTGGAATGGATTAAAAGCATTTCAATTGGTCACAGAATAAATTAAACTCATAAGTCAAGGTATCACTCTACCTGTCCTTAAACTGACAACCCCAGAATTTCATCGGACAGAATCATGACAGTTAAAATAGAGTAATGGCTCTGTAATTGTGTAGTGTGAATGGGCCCAGGAATTGACAACAGTGACTGTCCATATGTTTTTGGACTACAATTTTAATGATCCCTCAATATTAGTTCAGCTGGATAGGTTTGCTGGGAGAAGTAGGCCAGTAACTTCTGGAGAACCTCAGTTGCTTATCCTTGTTTCTTAATAATTAAATCAAAGTTCTCAAAAGCTGCATCTGGAGTTGGAATAACAATTAGAGAAGGAACAAGGAAAATTATCATTTATATAATAAGATTTTAATCTGTGCTGCTTTACAGAGTGTCGATTTCTGTGACTAACACTTGTCCATTGCAACTTTTTGTTTCTCATTACTCCCAATGTTACCATCAAGGTATCACTGCCCTAGGGGTAGATTTCTCTCACTGTTGTCTCAGCCCCGCTCTTAAGTATGAGTTACAATGTACTGTTGTTTCTGGAACATACAGACCGGAAAACTCTCAGCAACCCAGTGATTCCGGTCATGAAAGCCTTCGACCACACTCCATGATAAGGTGGTCATACGTCGGAAACCACGTGAAAGCACATAATAACATTCCTTTCGACACTGAAGGGAGAGAAAAAGGAAACCCAGGGCCCTTCCACACAGCCATATAACCCAGAATATCAAGGCAAAAAATCCCATAATATCTCCTTTGAACTGCGATATCGGAGTCCACACTGCTATATATCCCAGTTCAAAACAGAAAATGTGGGATTTTATTCGGTTGTGTGAAAGGGTCTCAAGAAGTGCAAGCTGTTGCCTGCACTGGCTGAAAAGCTACAGGGATTTCCTGGCGGGGACAGTCAGGGTGAGAAGCAGTGAAGACCCTCAACCTCCGCGCGCTATGACAGCAGCCTGGGGGCCTTTCAAAGAGGGGCTCCCGCTCGAGGTGACGTCACCGCCTTCTCGTCATCCGCGTCGCCATGGGAACGGGCCTTCGCGGCCTCCAATCTCGGCCGCGCTCTCTGTTAGGCAGGGCACGCTGAGAGCCCCGCCGGCCCTTTTCCCACTCACCAGCTCCGGGAGGCCATCTACTCCACACCTCCGGGTGCCGCCTCCCTCTCGTTCCGTCGAAAGAAAGAGCGGACGGGCCTAGCCAGCCGTTTGAAAATGGCGCGCGGAGCGTCTGCAACTTCCGCCTCAGGGTCGCCCCGGCAACCGTCCCAAGCCTCGCGCGCCTCCCCCGCCGCCCCACAGCGGCCCCTGGTGGGCATCAGGAAGAATGACGAATACTTGTCAGCTGTTGCCGATCTCCTTTATTACTCCCGCCCCTCCAGGCTGCAGGCGCCAATCAGGCTGGTTGTGGGACAGCTCGCTCTTCCGGATTGGTCTGCTGCAGCAAGTGAATGGGAAACAAGAATAGCAATCTGTCGCTCCAGATGTTGTGGGCTTCAATTCGTAGCAGCTTCACCCAAGTCAGATTTTGGGAGCAGAACTCCAAAATACCGGATGGAGCAGAGTTTGGGAGGCCCCTTCCAAGCCACTGCATAAAATGCACTTTGAACTGGATTATATTGCAGTGTAGCCTCAGGGCCTTTCCACACAGCAATATAACTCAGAATATCAAGGCAGAAAACCCCTCAATATCTGCTTTGAACTGGGTTATCTGAGTCCACACGGCCATATATCCCACTTCAAAGCAGATAATGTGGGGTTTTATTCAGCTGTGTGGAAGGGGTCTAAGTTGTGTCTTACTATATGAATTTATTACAGTAGTCTCGCTTATCCAACCTTCGCTCATCCAACATTCTGTATTATCCAATGCAGTCTGCCTCCCACCTGGATCCACAGCTGTTTCTCTTTAGGCAAGGATCACAGATTTTTTAAAAACTTCACAGGTCTGAACTTTTAATTTCCGACAATGTTGTTACTGTACGTTCATTTTATGCAATTCTATCTTTATTTGTAGTCAATATTTTAGTAGTCAATATTTTTGTAGTAAATGTTTTCAATACATTGCAATGTTTGGGTGCTAAATTAATAAATACAATAATTACTACATAACATTACCCTGTACTGAACTGCTTTTTCTGTCAATTTGTTGTAAAACATGTTTTGGTGCTTAATTTGTAAAATCATGTTATTTGATGTTTAATAGGCTTTTCCTTAATCTTTCCTTATTATCCAACATTTTCACTTATCCAATGTTCTGCCGGCCTGTTTAGGTCGGATAATTGAGCCTCTACTGTATTCTGCAACCGAAGGACTTTCAAGGCCCACCTGTTGTTTGAGGGCCCAGTTCAAAGGATTCTCCTCTTTAAACAAAAGAAAAGACACATGTGGCCTCCAGAAGCCAGTGAACTTTTAAGACTGATATTTCTGCTCCAACACATCTGGAGGGTTGTATAATGCTCAACCGCTCCCCTTTTTGATATTCAGTGATTACCAAGTCTAATCATTTTACCGTTTATTAGTTGTCTTGAGCATTTTTGTAGAAAAGGATTAAACGTGCAATAAAACCATACATATATTTGCTATATGACAATATTAGAATACACTGTAGCAAAGTAAGTTGATTTAAAATGTGGAGTGGCTCCCATTTGCTTTCTCCAGGGCACAAATGCTGTTTGGTGATTACTAAACCTTACGAGCCATGTTTGATAGTATTATCTTCATAAACAGAATTTAAGTGTAAGAACAGCTCTGAGAAAAGTGGCATCAGCAACATTCTGGAAAGACGGCTGTGTCTTCTTCATTCACGCAGTTGTTTCTGACTCTTCATGACCTTATGGACCAGTCCACGCCAGAGCTCCCTGTCGGCCGTCGCTGCCCCCAGTTTTTTCAAGGTCAAGCCAGTCACTTCAAGGATACCATCCATCCATCTCACCCTTGGTCTGCCTCTCTTCATTTTTCCTTCAATTTTCCCCAGCATCATGATCTTTTCCAAGCTTTCCTGTCTTCTCATGATGTGGCCAAAATACTTCATCTTTGCCTTCAATATCCTTCCCTCCAGTGAGCACCCGGGCATTATTTCTGGGAGGATGGACTGTATAGACTACTTCTTTCCTGGAATATGGACTGGCTGGATCTTTTTGCGGTCCAAGGAACTCTCAGGATTTTCCTCCAGCAGAAAACCAACTGTAACCAAATAAATGTTTTAATTCTTCCTGAACTGAGGTGCTCTGATCCCAAGACACAACACCTGTGATTACACTAAGTAACACGAATTTTGTTTTGGGTTATAAATGCCATTTCCTAATTGGTTTTGTCATAAAAACATGGGAAAAGTTTACTAAACTGCAAAACTTTTTTTGCGGGACATCCTGCAGCACATTTTGCTATAATTTTTCAATGAATATCTCAAGAGTCTGAACGAATTCAACATAATTTTGTCTAAGGCCCCTTCTACACTGCCATATATTCAAGATTATCAAAGCAGATAATCCATATTATCTGCTTTGAACTGGATTATATGAGTCCATATTGCCATATAATCCAGTTCAAAGAGATAATCTGGATTTTATAAAGCTGTGTAGAAGGGGTCTTAGTGTAGGAAGGGTCCAATATTTTATTTTACTGGCTTCACTGGCTAAGTTTAGGTCATAGACAGAAAAATCTGAGTCTTTTATATAAAATAATACTTGTAATTTCCATTAAAATATGTTGTAACAAGGCAAGCAATTTTATCTACTTTCATAATATATGTCTTTAAATGTTTCCTGGGGGAAGAATCCAATGGTGTACTTCTACTGGAGTTTACTGCTTCTGCTTGAAACAACATTTCTGGTTCTTCTTGCAGTCTCTCATTGCCTTTTTAAAAAGTTTTTGTGTGTGACTAAAGTAGGTTTTCAGTGTCATGGGATGTTATTCTACAAGGGGGGGAGTGTAATATTATTGTGGCATTATGTCCCATTGCATGAGAAAGCAAATTGCATTGTTTCTCAGATCCCATCACACATTGTTCTTTCTTGTCTTTTCACCCAAAACCATCCATTTTCAGATTTATCACACGAGTGGGTGCAGTTCCTGCCCACTCCGTTTTTTAATTTTTTAAAAAAAATCATTGAAAATAAACTTTGGGGATGCTGGGCTTTCCCCTTCAATCCTGCAACTCTGTAGACCAGAGGCATTGGTCTTAACTGGACACCACTTTGGGGATACTGGGCTTTCTCCTCCTCTTGGAAGGATTTGGATGAATTAGCATTGGACATTGAAGTACAATGTGGACCCTGGTTCCAATTTATTGATTGCCAGCCTGAGTGCAACAGTTAGATGACACAACAGAAACCGAAACAATATTGCTGATGTCTCCTGCACTTATTTCACCTAAACAACTTCTCAGCAATTTGGTTTGAAACTCAGGCATACTAAAGGATCAAATACTCTTCCTATATATTCAAATACTCTTTCTCTAGTTGTGAATTGTAGCATTTTATTGTTTTTCCCCCATAAGTTATTTCAGTGTTTCAAAGGAAGCTTCCAATAGCATCCTTCTATTAACAGTAAAAGTATGAACACAATCTTTGGATGTCTCACCAGATAAACAGTTGTCAACTTTCTTTTGTGAAATGCTCAAGCACAACTAACAATCTTCCACAGGATATGGATGTAGTTTCTTTTACTTCAGAATAATTACAACAACGGTCATGTAAAGTTATTCTGAAGAGCATATGCTTGGATATCCTAACCATCAATATATTAACATGCTTTGATACAGTACTTCTCCTCTAGCTGTTTACAACAACTTTAAAATGGCAAAATTTCTAGGAACTACAGTTGAATAGGAAAGCATAGAGTGTGGTATACTAGAAATATACAGAACTAATAATATCCTGTGGAAAGTAAAACTACCAAGATTGTACTATATATGAAAATGTACAATTTTGCACTTTAAAAAAATCCAGTAATTAGCATTTTGGCTTAGGCCACTGGTTAATAGGATGAGTGCATTTACAGACGCCCCTTTATAATGGCAACTCTCAAAGCAACAATATCTCCAGTGTCAAACATTCTTCTCAGAAACCTTGCCAGCTTATCTTGCTTGGCAGTTATCAGTGAGACTGTGCAATGCTGGAGAAGTAGTCCAAAATGTCTTGGATAGTGAACTCCATAGTAATTCCAGATCCAGGGTAGCAACGTGCTATTAAGCCTTCAAAATGCTTATACTGCCGTATGAACTCATCTTGCATAGAGTGCCACACCACCTGACAAACAGAAGGAAGTGGAGTTTTAATAATGAAAATACTGGCAAAGATTCCACTTCAAACCTCTAGGCCTGTCCTAATAATAGATAGTGATGTTGCAAATACAGCTAGCCCTCTGTATCTATAGATTCTGCATCGATTCCCTCCCCTCCCCCCAAAAAATCAAAAATTGATTTTGCCATTTTATATAAGGGATACCATTTTACTACGCCAATGCATATAATGGGATTTGGGTATCTATGGATTGTGGTAACTATGGGGGTCCTGGAACCAAACCTCAGCAAATATCAGAGGCCCACTGAATGTGCGTGTGCAACTTTATCCAACACTTAACTCCATGAGGAATTACCTGAACCATAGGCTAGCTCTCAGTAAATTGTAAGCCTCTATTTAGACTTTACAACTGAATTTTTCCATGTGCACATATATGTATATGCACATGTACACATACGCAGAGCCATGTCCATTTAAAATGCTAGCATGTGAGGGATGGTAGTCTACCATGTTTTTCCTTGATATTCTAGTTTTCTAGGAAAGGAACGTTTTATGCAATGTTTGCAATCATTAGTCATAGGAGTTTGCACCAAGCATATGAGCAGCAGTAACCATATACAGCAATTATATGCAGCTAGCCTGACTAATGTGTTTTCCCTGTGGCCTGTAAAATTAATAGCATGCATCAAATTTTTAATGTTGTTTTGTCCCACTTCTCTGACACGTTCTAAGTGCCTGGATTGATATATAATAATAATAATAATAATAATAATAATAATAATAATAATAATAATAATAATAATAATAATAATAATAGATACACAACAATATCAGTGCACAGCAAATAAGATCACTATGCTGGCTTTTGTATTGGATTACACGTCGGACACTTCCCAAGTGTCTAGGACTATGTGATGTATCGGCGAATGATTATTATTTTATTTATAGTCTAAGTTTACCCCCAAAATCAGATTTCAAGGCAGCCTACAAATTATGATATGCAGTATTTCTTTGATTCTAAGATGGTATCAATTGTGAGATGCACATTAATTTCAGTACCAATAGAAAAAAAAGCTTTATCTATATATATAATAAAAGTGAAATCGGAGTATGTATCAGCGTTTTGATTGGCCTGGCGGAATATGTGCTCGCGTTTTGATTGGCCGCCACTATCCCAGGCCACTGAGACCAACAGGAATGACGGATCTGCACCAAACTTGGCACACTTCATCCCCACGATGCACTTTATGACCTGCTGCCATTTGGGGGAGGATGGACCACAGATGATGGGATTTGCAGTACTTTCAAACACTTTAACTCCCACAGACTACTGCAATGCCCACCAATGATAGAAATGGACCAAACTTGGCACACAGAACTCCTGTCGACCCCTTTACATCCTGATGTATATTGGGGCAGGATGGACCAAGGATGATGGAATTTGCAGTACCTTCCCTCACTTCTTGAGACCACAGCAACTGCCACAAATCACACAACTGAACCAAACCAGGCACACATATCCCAAATGACACACTTCACATGCTGCAGCAGTTTGACGGAGGGTGGACCAAGGATTATGGGATTTGCAGTACATTCATCCAATTCACCTCCCACAAACCACTGTGATGCCCATGAATGACAAAACTGTATCAAACTTGACACGCAGGTGCAGGGTAGCCCACTTTACATCCTGGTGCAGTTTGGGGGAAGAGGGACCGTGGATGAGGGGACTTACAATATCTTCAGTCACTTCCTGGGACTACTGTGACTCCCACCAATGACTGATCAAGACCAAACTTGGCACATAGAGCCACCATGGCCCACTCTACATCTTGGTGAGATTTGAAAGAGCTTGGACCTTGGATGATGGGACTTGCAGTATATTCATTCACTTCCTGAGACCACTGTCACCCCCATCAATGTCTCATCAAGACCAAACTTCAAACAGAGAACACCCATGACTCACTCTACACCCAGGTGTAGTTTGGAGGATGATGGACCATGGACGATGGGACTTCCAATACCTTCACTCACTTCCTGAGAGCACCGCGACCCACACAAATGACTGATCAAGACCAAACATGGTACATGGAGCCCTCATGACCTATTCTACATACTGGCTCTGTTTGGAGGGGGATGGACACTGGACGATGGGACTTGCATATGGGAGTTGGAGCTCACCCGCACCCACTGAACCCAGCTGACATTGGATATAGGCTACACTTGGAACACAGGCAAACAATGCCTTTCTCAAATGACCCGGGCATCGCCGGGTCTCCAAGCTAGTTTATACATAAAAAACACCAGTGATTCTAAGTTGACATTCCCTTTTAGAGATGTTTATATGGAGGACATGCATCTTAGAATTGAAGAAATACAGTAGCTAATTTAATTTAAAATGTATGATTACAAATGTCAAAAGCAATACCAGTAACACAATATAACTTTTTTTTTAAAAAAAAATCTTTCTGTAAAAACCTACAGTTCTCAAAAACCTGTCAGAATAAAGAAGTCTTTGCCAATCAATCAAAGACAGCAAGTGAGAAGACCATATCTCATTTCTCTATCAATCATGGCTTTGGTGGCAGTGCACTCCTGATTTCTTAAGTTTGGTGCCACAGAGCAGGCCTTCAAATACTTCTAGTCCCTGTTTAGTCATACTTGCTTTGAATTAGCTGCCAACATCATTTCCATCTCACTCAAAAACAACACTACCACTGCAAGAGTTTGTAGATGAAGAATCAACATTTTCCTAACAGTTGCTAAAAATCGAGACTCTACTATCCCCACAGTTATTCCTACTGCTATGCCAGACATCCCCACCCATTCCATGTGTCACTCTAAAGAGAGAGATCAAGGACAGCATAAAATACTTACACTATATAAGAAAGGCTAATCATATATCATACCTCTTTAAATCATAGTCTGAAAGTATTACATTACCTGAAGTAGGTTTTCTTCTTCACAAAGGTGTTTGTCCACCTTCCTGTAAAGGTTATCCAACCCCTTTTTCACTTCCTTGCCAGGATACTCCTTTATAACTTTTCTCAGCTCTTGCTTATTGAAAGCCAACTGGTAGCTCACTTCCTCTTCTCTCACACCTTGTGCCACACGAGCTTCCACGCCTTCGAAAAAATGCTGAAATGATATAACTGTAGGTTTATTATTTGAATTCATGAAAAAGATGTTCATCCATATACAAAGAGCAGCAAGCCTAGAATTAAAACTTATTGGGAAAATGTTTTAGATTTCAAAATTGATACAGGCTATGTTATCTTACAGTACTTGGGATTCGGTCTTTTTTTTCATGTCAGGAGCGACTTGAGAAACTGCAAGTCGCTTCTGGTGTGAGAGAATTCTCCGTCTGCAAGGACATTGCTCAGGGGATGCCCGGATGTTTTACCATCCTGTGGGAGGCTTCTCTCATGTCCCGGATTAGGTCATGAAAAATCAGCAAGACAGAACACATTACCACAAAGTTACACATGGATTGCCAGTGTTCCAGTGATAAACCCCTCACCTCTACTATATGATTAAAAATTAACCTTTCAACTCAAAATAAGATCACACTAACAACCCCTCCAGAACCCATCAGGATGCTGAAGACAACCCAATCCCTGGAAAATGATTCCAACTTTTGCAACAGGATGATTTTCTTTCCTGAAATCCACCATGACACTATTGAAAGACAGTGCAAGAGTCACTAGAAAGTCTTCTTGCTACAAGATTCTTAGCTTCTGCTGGCTGATTGTCTCTGCATGCCCTCCTCCTCCTGCTTCCACTTGACTGAGGTGAACATGAAAAGTTTACACAAATACCTAGTAGTTAGATGGTATTTTCTCAGTGTGGTGGGTAAGAACTCAACTGGAAACCTAGATGATTATGTATGAAGCTAAACACCTCCTATTTGCAGCACAGAGTTGTTGTATACACCAGTCTTGAAAGAATAATAAAAACAATACAAATGAATCCTTTTCTTTTTCTATCTCACACTGTTTTCAGAACATTCTCATACACATTAGAATTGCTCACCATACATATGTACACTGAAATCTCAAAAATACCATATATAATGGTAGAAGAGGAAAATAGCCTTAAGGGGAGTTATCCACAAAAAAATCTGTCATTTGTTTTATCTCAGAATTAAAAGTAACAAAAGAAACTTCTTACATTTAGTTTTTCAAGTGGCTGCCCCAAGGAATAGATTACATACGACTGCAGATGATCTGTGTATTTTTGCTTAGCTTCTTTTTTCTCAGTATCCAGGCATGAGATTTTCAACCGAGAGAGTGTTGCAAAGATATGGTGAAAATTCTCCATCATGACCACATCCCGTGGTGTCTTTTGACTTTCATTTGCTACTTTCTCCACTGAAAAAGTAAATGCACAACAGGCTTGTCGACTAAGAGTCTACACCAGTGTTCACAGAAACAGTTCTTAAAAACACAGATTTAGTTTTCAAGTCAGGAGGTAATAAGCATGTAATTTGTTTTGAAATAAAGTACCTCTGTCTACAAATAAATCTTCATTGATAAGTGTACACACACAAAATTAATCTTTAGGTTATAATTGTTTCAGTTCAGCTAATTCACCTACACTAACAAATAACAATATTTACACAACTCCAGATCTAAATGTGAAAATAACTGACAGTATGTAAATTAATAAAGATAATTTACTGACTCACTACACTGAGCTAATTCAAAGTGATGCAGATCCATTTATTAATAAAACTACAGTTCAAATACACTGCTAGCAGATACAAGACTAAAACAATATATAACATGATTTTTGTTCCTTGGTTATAAATGTCATTTCCTAATTGTGTTGTCGAAGGCTTTCATGGCCAGAATCATAGGATTGTTTTGTTTTGTTCATGACCATGGCCATACAGCCCAAAAAAACACACAACAACCCATTTCCTAATTGTTTCTATCATAAAAACATGGAAAAGGTTTATTAAATTTTGCAGCATATTTTGCTATAGTTTTTCAATTAATACCTCATCAAATCACAACCAACTTGACATAGTTTGTGGCAGCCACAAAAATGAAGTTTCTGGAATATAACAACTACTTTCAGAGTAAGTACCACACAATTAAACAGTAAGTAACACTTCAAACCAGAAACAGAACGTTTGCAAATTTTATTATATAGTGAAATATATTTTAAAAGTTATAAAACTTGTCAATTCAGATGTCAATTCAGAATTCCTAACAATTTACTGGTGCTTACTCTCAGAAATATGAGGGTAGGATTTCATAAACAAAGTTACTGATTTGTATGACGCAAGAGACCGCTGTCTTTATCATAAGATTGTTCCTACCATTAGTGAAAACTCCTCTAATAAGTTTCAGGTAGGCTTTATCAAGATCTCCTCTGCGTTCAGCATTTTTGAAAATAGACTCAGCTAGTGCTGCAAACTCTTCAAATTCAGCAACAAAGGGAAGAATTCCAACTTTACTTTTCTTAGATATCTTTACATCTTCCATCTGTTTTATCTGGTTGCTCTAAAAATGAAAAAGCAAAGAGGACAGATCTTAAGTTGTTGTTTTAGATTTACAACAGGATTTTATAAATCGATTAAAGTAAATGAAAGTGGTTTTAACCTATCTAAACTAACCATGGGAAGATGCAGCCAATCAGCAACAATTCAGGAGGCAACATGTTAGTTTTAGTTACAGAACTAAAGGTATGTCTACCAAAAAAGAGACAGTTGACTATTCTTTTCAACCAAAGACACCACTGCTATACTGGTCTTTTGTGAGAACAATGCCTTCATGGCTTTAATTTATCTAATCCAACCAAGTAGAGCCACTGAATCAATGATTTATCAAGTTCCCCTTGATTAGATCTAGGCTAGTGTTACCAGGCATATACACCTACCATTTAGATCAGGAGTGGGTAACTGTCGGGGATCCCATACGGTACCCTTTTTTGCATCCTAAATGCCCTCCAATACTCCCTAGGAGGCAATCTACATAAATTTTTGGTCATCCCTTAGTCATTTTTAGGGCCAGGAGAGATCTTTTTTTCAACATGAAATGATCTAGACTTCTCTCATGGGACCTCTGGCGGTAATTTTTCTTATGTTTTAAAAAATAAAAACCGGTGGCATCTGAAATTGGCCCTTGAGGGCTACAGGCTGCACTTTTTTAGATGTTACAATTCACAGGATAGTGAGGGGCTGGATAACATCTAGCTTGTTCCAGTTTAGAATTATTCAAGCATTTGAAAACTTACTATGCACTTGTCAAAGTTCCTTTTGACAGTCACTAGAACATTTCCCAGTGTTGTGCTGAGGAAGGAAGTTGGATCCACATTTTGTGCTGTCCATACATGGTGGCTCATTTTCACAAGCATATAAAGGGAATTAAAGCTATCAATCTTGTCTCCCAGAGCAATAAGATTATTTAATTCTGGCTCAACACACCGAAATATTTTTGTCATCATCTGTCGGATCATGTGATTCCTGTAAAATATGAAGTGTGAATCAGAAATAGTTGAGTACTGTGATCAATATTACAATACATGTATATGGTTACATTTCAAAACTTTACAGGTTATATTTTTAGACCATAGGAGATTGCCTTATACCATGTCAGAAATATGTCCATTTATCCCAACACGGTCTTCTTGTTGAGATTTATAATAATAATAAGATTTAGGCTGAATTCTTTTGTATTATTTAATATCCAACCATTGTAATCAAGAATGTCTAGAACTTTGTGCTCGGATGGAACTACAGTATCATAATTCATCGCATAATAGTCGCCACTGCATAATTGTCACACACCCTTTTTTGGCTCCAAAATTGACTTCCAGCCTTTCCTTGCATAATCATCACACCGTTGTTTGGCTCTCAGATTCTCTCTTCCTTTTTTCTTTCTTAGAAGGCAAGGCAGTTTGAAAAATCTGATATGGAGCTCAGCTCTTTCCTCCTTTTTTAGCAGCAAGACAGTTCAAACAAACAAACTGAAATGGAGCTGTTTGTTTGGGGGTGGATCATTCCTCCTTCTCCTTCTGTCTCAGAGGTAAGACATTTTAAAATTGCCAAAAACTAAAGAATTAAAGGCAGTTTTTAATCACATAATAGTCCTACCCCCCCCTTTTTTTACAGTCAAAGAAAGGAATATAGGATATTTTCTTATCAGCATTATAGGACAGAGACTATCATCTGCCAATTGTTGGAGGTGCTCCTGCAGAATTCTGGGAAATGTAGTTCAGGGTGGAGCCTTTGGAATTCTCCACTAAAGAGATCCTTGGCTTCCTTAAACTACGTTTCCCAAAATTCTGCTGGAACAGATTGGATGATAACCTCCATTCTATAACGCTGTTGGGAAAACATCCAAAAAGCGTGACTATTATGCAATGAAATACGGTGTGTGTGTTCTGTCAGAGGATCTCAGTTCTCCCCAAGAGAACCTCCCAAGGAAATATCAAAACAGTTTTACATTTTATCTGTTCCATTCTTGGAATGTCAATGTGAAGGAAACCACTTTTCCTGCAGTTTCATATGAGCTAACCAACTCTCATTAGAGATTTGAAACTATTTATTTAGATCTATATCAACAATAGTGACACATCCACTTTAGCTATCAAGTCTGCAGAATTTACCACATATTTTATCATACCTTTGTTTCAAACAAATCTGACCCAAGTTTTGTATCAGAATTCTATATTTCTTCTTATACAGGCAAAATAAAATACATGCAGTATTTCATTAATAGAGATTGAACATGTTGTTGCTGCAGGAAATATTTCCTGCCCCATCTTTGTTATCACATAAGAGGCATCCACTTTAGGACTGTCAATTAATTCTAGCTACATGCAGGTTTGAATGATCAAAAGTTAATAGAATTAAACTACAGAAACATACTCAGAAGATATTGACTGTGGGCCACTGTGAACTCTTGATAGAGTTCCTCCATCCACTTCCTCAGCATCACTCTGAAAAAAAAGGGATGGCTTATATGAAAGTCATTCCAGAATTACAATAATTTAATTTTTAAATTAATCTTAGCTATTAAGGGACATACCACTGGGGTTCCAGGAATGCTAAGGTGTTGTTGAAGTTTGAAGAATTTACTTATAAAGTCTTGTTCTGCCAAACACAGTGGCTCTAGTTGACTTAGGACTTGTTCGAAAATCTACAAAGGTTAAAATATATGTTTAGCACATAGACATACTATTGCCATTAGATCTAATTAAGGATCTGTTTATTTATTGGCCATGACCAAAAATGAACCTGGAGCGAGGAAAGGGGAGTATGCAATATTCTTTCCACATCATACCTCAAACTGTTGAAAAGGTGAACTGACACTGAAGCTGAACAATTATCTTATGGTTAGCCACTGGTGTTTCTGCTCCCAACAAAACTGTTTCAATACCTACTGGTTGATGTTGCTCCTTCCTAACTTTGGCTGAACTGTTTGAGAAGGTGTAGTCCACCTACCCAGAAGACAAGGGATTTCATGCTCCTTCCTTACATACTAATGAACACTGTTGGGGGTCTGCTGATTACACTGTGTAACACAATTTTTGTTCCCTGATTATAAATCTCATTCCCTAATCGGTTATATCATAAAAACATGGATAAAGTTTATTAAACTGCAAAAACGAAAGGACATCCTGCAGCACATTTTGCTATAGCAGTCACAAAGATGAAGTTTCTGGAGTATGACAACTACTTGCGAAGTAATTAAATAGGAAATAACACTTTCAAACCAGGAGCAGAAAATTTTTCAAATTTTGTTACTTGACTATTGTAAAAAGCGACTGTACCTTTAACAAAAACATTCTGAATTATGTTCAATAAATATAAAGACTAACATTCTATATCACCTTTTAAATTATGTGCATGTAATTAAGTAAAGATCCTGGTGGAAATGTCATACTTTTTTCTCCCTGATCAGAAGCTGAAAGACTTCGCTTAACCTGGCTGCTTGTTGTTAAGGAAGGTTTTGAGCAGGCATTTACACATAACTGCTCTTACTGAACACAGAGCAGTTATGGTTCTGTAGCCCTAAGTTATGAATCCAATACTGAATGCCAACCAATAATCTTAAATTTGGGAAACGGTACATTTTTGATATTATTTTAGAAATCTAATAAACTGCATAAAAAACATTCTTCAAAAACCAGCTTCTCTAGCTTACTATGGCCTCATTCTTGCCTTGTTTTGACCATGTAAAATCCCAGTGTAATGTAGTAGTGTTGTGTTTACACTGAAGTACCCCAAATAAAAACTGTCTTCATTGCTGGAAAAAGCAAAAATTATAAGAGGAAAAGGTGTTCCCTATGCTTCTTCCAAGCAACCTAGGATTCCAAATTATACCTTTGTCTTTTGGGAAAGAGAGAGTACACAGAGGGTCTCTCATGTCACATACAAAATAAAGAGGTGGATATCATGAGAATTGAATTATATTACTATTTTGCTACAAATTACAGCATGCAGTTTCAGCGATCACACACCCATCTTACCTTATCAAACTTAGATCTGTCAGCCACATCAAGGTCCGAAGCAGACATGTTCCCCATGTCCAGCAAAGAAGATGACTGAGACCTGCGATTTCCTGAACTCTGAACTGTAAGCTTATTTAAGCTAGAAGTTGAACCTGTCAGCTTCCCAGAGCTTCCATGAAGGCCTATGACAACAGTTAAAGATGGATAAAGAAACTATACTAAATGGACAACCAAATACTCTACAATACAGTGCTTATTGTGCATGAACATTTTTTCTGCCCCTCTATCTAAAGACTTTCAGTACTTCCCCTACATAATAGGCAGAATGAGCTCACTCGTTTCTTCACAGAGGTGAAACCACATGGAAGAAACTGTTTAGAAACAATACTCAGTGACAGACACTTGGGATGAGCAAATACAAATAGTAATGTAGGGCCCATAACATTAAAGAAAAAGAGCACAGATAAGGGGGAATACAGAAAGGCAATTCATTAAGTGGCATCTTCTAAAAGCAAAGCAGAACACAAAGCAAGACATTACTATTTCCTTTAAAAAGAAAATAGTACCACACACCTACTAGAAAGATTAAAAAGCCCATATGCCCCATGTTCTCAAGGCCTCTTTCAATATTAGTATGTCAACTGCAGCCAACCCTGAGCAGGTGGACTTTATCTGCTAAGGAAATGTTTATCTACTACAAAAGATTTTGGAAATGTTACTCTCTACTAAGCACTGTGATTATGTATTCATGAACCTGTTACAAATTTCCACTTCAGTTAAAGAGAGAGAGAAAATACATGCTGTGCAACTGTACACAATTTTGCATTTTCCTGTAACAGGTTAAAAGCAAAAGATTATGTCTTAAATTCTAAAAACTCTAAGTAAATGGGGCTTTCTATTCCATTCTTTGTGCACCCGGAATTCAGCACACGGTGCATTTGTATGGATTGAAATTAAATCATAGCTTGGTGACTAAACCTTGACATGGCTAGGACTCTCATGCTCCTTCTCCTGTGTAACTCCGTTTATATTAATCACAGTCTAAACTCAGAACTGTGATTAATCTTAACTACTATTATATCGTTATGTCTAAAGCAGAAGTGAAAGCTTCCAAACTCCTTATTATAGAAACACTGGATGGCTCTTCGTCTTTTATAGATTGTGAGACACCAAGAGCCATCCTTGAAATGTTAAGCTATGTTTTATCATGATCTGTGAACCTGACCAGTGTTTGATACAGGAAGCAGGAATTTAAAAAACGATCATTTATGTGATCATAAATGCAGTCTGTTTATTCTACAGCAGTATGAAAATACTGGTATATGATCTGGTCCAAGCAACAACCAGCACAATGGCATCTTAAATACTTAAGACTACAACACCTCCAGTTTCATGAAGTCCCTGTAGCCTCCAGCCACAGTATTGCCAAAAGCCTGCAACCAAGCAGCAGCATGAGAATGTTCTATGCACAAATAATGTAGGATGGAGGTTACAGGTGATTTGACGCCTGTGCAGACGGTGGTACTATGGCTTCTATGGGTTTACAAAGCTCAGGATGGTAAAAACCTAAGTATGCCAGGAGCTCAATGTTTGTGATGAAAAAGTATGTTTGAATGCCTGTCTTCATGACTTTTAAAACAATCCTTTTACCCTCAGACAAGCCAATATTCAGACTACTTGTATCTATATTTTTGAAATAGGTTTTTTTTTTCGTGTCAGGAGCAACTTGAGTCGCTTCTGGAGTGAGAGAATTGGCCGTCTGCAAGGACGTTGCCCAGGGGACGCCCGGATGTTTTTGATGTTTTATCATCCTTGTGGGAGGCTTCTCTCATGTCCCCGCATGGAGCTGGAGCTGATAGAGGGAGCTCATCCGCACTCTCCCCGGGTGGGATTCGAACCTGGCAGCTTTCAGGTCAGCAACCCAACCTTCAAGTCACTTAGTCCACTACACCATCTGGGGGCTCCTTGAAATAGGTTATTCTACTATAATCGAAACTGTGTCCAATCACCAGAAAATTACTGGGTATAAATGACTGTATTATCTTGAATTGAAATTAGGGAATGCCACAGGGGAAGGGTGGAGATTCTCTTTCTACCCAAGGGTTAAACTGAACTTCAGAAAAGTTCCTGGGAGCAGTATTCCAGTGAAGGGTTGGGGCAAAGACAAAAAGATGGGACCTCAAAAATATAAACACGTTAGCTTAAAACTCTTACTACCAGTCATTAAACCAATGGAGGGAGATTCAATCTTTTAAAATGAGAACATGACCATGACAAAATGTGGGAAACTACCTAACATATCACAGATAAAGCAAAGTGATCATCTAGGACAGTGGATCCCAAATTGTTTTCCGTTGAACCCTAGGATTCCACAAAAGCATCATAGGGGTTCCATGAAAAAAAATATTTAAAATCTTTTTAAAAACTTTTTTAAAGGTCTGTGCTTTAAAAAATAAATTTGAATCTCTTTATTTCCAAACTTATATTATACAAAGGGACACAGGAAATAGAAGTAGGTGAAAGAAGGAAGAACTTTGTGGGTTCACAGTGCCTGAGGACAGAGATAAGAGTACCATGGGGGCGGGGAGTCTTCTGAAGGATTTTATGCCCAGGTTTGGGAACTGCTGATCTAAAAAACCCCAAAGGGCCAATCTGCCCCCTTAACTAAGGTTATTCACTCTGGTCTTAAAAAGAAAATAGTTTCTAGTGATGATAAATTTAAAACTACAGTATATAGGCTGAAATAAATGAGTATATATTCCTCCAACAGCAGGCCTTGTGTGGTATGGAAGAACCCCACACCAGTAAGACTCTTTCAGTATCATTTTTGGCAGTCTCCATAATGGATTTGTGATCATTTCTGTTTGTAGTGCAGCTCAGCAGGGAATCTATGTGGAGTTAAGTACAGCTGCAGTATGAACTTTAGAAATGTAAGATGCATAGCTTGCCTCCAAAAATATCCTGTGCAGATATGGCCTAATTTGAAATTCTGTTGTATTCAGCATATAGTTCAAGATCCCACAGGAAACCTCCTGCAGGAACAAATTACTGTATTTTGCTGACCTCTCAGATAAAAACGTAGCTTTCCTGTAGCACACATAATTTTGTGCCAGGACATGACATCCAACAATTCTGGAGTTCATAGGTTTTGCCATTACAAGTACTTTTACAAAGACATGAGTGCATTGGCAACAACCACTTTAAAGCACTAGTCATACTCACTCTCAGTTTCCTGTTTGACAGCACTTTCTTTTCGTGGCAGTGTAGCTGGGATGGATTAAGTTGCAAGCATCAAAGACAAAGACAAGTTAAAAATGCATTTTGCACAAACCATGCACGAGATGCAAGTTAAGCACTAGCTGGAAAGAAACATGCAGAGAACTATGAGAAGCAAGTAAACTACAAGTTGCAAACAAACATAGCTGGGGAGGTACCAGTCTCAAATATTTACTATACGGGAAATGTGTTATGCGCTGGTCATCAATGATTTCCCAATTTTTATTTAAATGAGGAAGAACAAACCAACAACAATGAATTCTGACTATACAAGGGACACCATGTTGCCAGCTGTGCCAGAAGGAGCTCCAGGTGTAACACAAGATGCAACACAGGAGAGAGATCTTATTCAAGGTACTCAGCTGCCCAAAAAGGTGACTGGAGAAATGTGTTCCATGATCTCTTACTGCACCCAGTGTTTTCAGGAACAGATTTTGGGTTTAGTAGCATTTATTTAGCAGTAGGTGCTCATAAACTAGTTTTTAAATAACATTCTTGGACTCTTATACAACACACGTAAGGAATGGGTAGCTCTCCAGATGTTGATAGACTGCAACTCTCATCAACCATAGACAGCATACCTGACAGTGAGGGCTAAGGGAAGCTGGAGTTCAGTACCTTCTTATAGGGAAGATCAAGTACAAAATGAAACAACCATTTTAACACTCAGATTGACTAGTTTTCATAACAGGAGGGACCTGTATTTGAATGTAGAAATCTGTCTAAATTCCAATCTCCTGTAAATCTGGTAAGTTTGTGGAGTTTCAGCTCATAACTGACAACTTAGATGTCTCTCAATGCCATAGACATATTTTCATAAAGTATACAAGATGGTAAGAAATACAACCCAACGTGGATTTCAATTCCAATTTAAGTATAGAATACTGAAAGAACAAATCCCTGCCCTTCTATCATGCTGATATCTAGGGTGGCAGCATTTGTGAAGGCAGACTTAATTGCTATAACTGCACAGTAGTTAACCAATTGTGTCCTTTTGTTTGGCATGGTTGTTTTTTAACCTTTGCCCTTCCAAAAATTTAGATCATAATTTAGACCATAACTCTCAGAAATCTTTTGTTACCAACCACACTGCCAAGGGTTTCAAGAAGTTGAAATCCAAAACATCTGGAACACCAAAAATTGAGCAGCACTGGTTTTGAGCATATCCCTACACAGATATAAATCTGGAAAAATTCAGGGACAAACTGTTGGATGAAAAATACAAAATCACAGAACAAGATGTCACCCAATGCTAAACAAGGTTTGGCACACCCACTCCACTATATTACTAAAAACAGAAATATAGGTCACATATGTGTATGTAGAGGATTTTATTTACAACGTCCACAGGGAACCTAGATATGATGTGTAATACTACGCAGAAAAATAGATTGCTTTTTCTTTTGTGGGTCTTGCTTTTAAGTTAATATGCACTGGTTGCATCCTGAGGCTATCTTAGTTAAAGTGTAAGATGTGACTGTGTAGCACTGCTTAGAAGAAAAGGAGTAAAAACTGGCAATCTGAGAAGGGTTGAATTGCTCATATGTATTTTGTACATTAGTGGATGTTTGAAGCTGGTATAGATATCTCCCTTTCATTGTTCACCTTCTCTGCCATTTTCCCATTTCTTTGTTTTGTTTGCAAATGAAACTCGGCACCTTAAAATATAACTAATGTTTTGCTGGCTGGTAGTTGTTGTAACGGCATGGTATTGTGGCTGTATGCTCCGCAGTTGCAACACTTTTTCTCACTTGTTCTTTCTTTACAAAAAAGATTTAGAAACATTGATTTTAGACTATAATTCCCAAAATTCCATAAACCATAGGTAAAATTGATTACAACCATTGTATGAACAACTCAAGCAGTCTTTTGATCTCAATCTGATATTTTCTTCCATCAGTGATGCTATACTGAAAGAACAATTTCTTGTGAAAAACTTACCAAACTTCTTTCCTTCTTTGGTTGCACCTGTCATTTTAATCTTGGCAACCTCAAAGAAATCCTTGATTTCCCTGTCATACAATCGGGATAAGTAATCCATATAGTTCTTTAAAGAAAAACAAATGCAAAACAGTAAGAGAAAACATATATTTAGGATTGTTCTGACAAATCAACAGATCCTTCCCTACATTTGAACCTAGCTGAGTACAACAAAACAAAAAAGAGAGGGCCTTATTTGACTTACTATTCTGGAGACGATTAATGGTCCTTATTGCTTTTCAATGAGAAAGAAATGCAATATAACCAACTGTGGTTAATTTCCAAAGCAAATTTCTTAAATTAACAAATCATTCCACTGCAAAATACGAATGGCATTTATTACACAATAAGAAATTATTGTGACAAGTTTACAATAACAGTGCTCCTCATTTGTTTGGGAAGTCTATGGTTTTGACATGATAAATTGACCAAAAAAAACCTCGCAGAACTCGGTACCTCCTGACTTTGTTTGGATCAAACTTGCTGGGGTATAGAAATAATGTACAAGTAGTGTGTTTAATGAGTACCGATGCAAAAATAGTAATATAAATGTCAAACATCTTAGCCTTAGCTACAAGACCTAACTATAGGTGAATAAGGACAAAAGATTATTGGTTAGCATTTTTCTATTTTAAACAGATCCTACGGGGATGAAGCACATTTTGCTATGCAAATCTATATAAATCAAAGGCTTGTAATGCAGAAGAGAAAAAGTGTGAACAAAATCACATATGCATTTGAAATACCCTATATATGCTCATGTAAAAGTCGAGATATTTGAGTTGAAAAACTTAACAACAGGTCAATATAACTGCTGTACTTGAACTCTTATGAAAAAAGGAACCACCCCCTTCTCTACAAAAGGCAAAAGCTTAGTCCATCCTGGGAAAGAAGCACTGACTCCCTCTATGCTCTTTGCCAAGGCACCACTTCTGGCCTTCTTGAATGCTTAGGAAGGGAAATGGTGGTGGTGCCAGGTTGCCAGGCGTGGCTGGTTCTGAGGTAGCAATAGTGTTTTCCCTTCTCTGGAGAATGACCTTCAACTTATACATAGGGCACATAAAATCTATAATATTTCCCTCAAAACCTGCCTTTGACTTATTCATATGGTCTACTTATACTTGAGTATAAATTCTATGTATGCAAATCCAGTTTAGTCAGTGGAAAAATGCATAAACATCTGTTTACTGTTGTTAGCTGTCTTCATATTGAATTCAACGGATGTCAACTCTATGAATGAGAGTCACCCTATCCTCAACTGCCCTGATCAGGTTAGGTAAACACAGGGAGTCTATCCATTTGGAATATGGTTTTTCTTTTTTCCTGTTGCCCTCTATCTTATCAAGCATTGCACTATGTAACAAAATTTGAAAAACTTTCTGTTCCTGGTTTTGAAAGTGTTATTTCCTGTTTTATTGTGTGTTACTTACTTTGAAAGTAGTTGTTATACCCCAGACACTTTGTTTCTGTGGTTGCCACAAAGGAAGTTGAATTGATTGAGATATTCATTGAAAAATGAAAGCAAAAATTTGCTGAAGGATGTCCCACATAAATGAAAGTATTTACATTTTAATAAACTTTTTCCATGTTTTTTATGGTATACCCAGTAAGGAAATGACATTTATAACCAGAAACAAAAACTATGTTATATATTGTTTTCTTCTAGAGTGTCAGTTCATATGATAATCACAGTATAGTGTAAATATGTGTTCATTAGTAAAAATAGGTACATTTTAAAAAGCTGTGTATATCTTTCTGTGACAAAAAGGGGTTCTGAACTGAAGCAAACTGGGACAGAGAGGCAATGGAATTTGCAGAAAAACAACTAAAGGAAGACAGATGTTCATAACCCTATACAGTATATCACTACATGTGAAGGAACTTAAAATGAAATACTGGTTTGATAAGAAACACTACTGACTACACTCAGCAAGTTTTCCACATGACTTTGAGAATTCAAACAAAAGAAACATTGAACAAAGAGGGCACAGTGGCGGGGCAGCAAGGGAAATACTACTTTGACAAAGTTCAAATGCCAGTAGACCATGCTCCAGTGAATAATCATGTGTTATTTATCAGAAGAACAACTTTGGATTGTACTTCCTATTTTAAGTCAATTTTCCCCTTTCTGAGCCACTCACCTTTGTTAGCCCTTCATATTTTCCATAATCCGTGTTCTTTAACCACTCCATAAGTTTGGCATATCGGAGCAAGTCCCTGTGGAAGGGATGATGGTTGGGCAATGTCAGCTCAATGGAATGTTGAGCAAGAGTGGAACTTTGGTCGTGACCCTTGGCAGAAGAAAGCAGAAGAAGAGAGTTGTCTGAAGAAACTTTCCAGTAAAATGGCAAACCAGGAAAATGTGAAACTTTGTCAGTGAAAAGGAATTTTTGCAAGTTATGAAGTATGACTTCCAATTGCTCCTTTCTGTACTCTGAAAGGAAGAATACAAGCTCAAGGCACTTTGGAAACATATTTAGAAAGACAAAATCAACCAAGAACTACAGATTACGAGTTAGTAATAATTTCTTGCAACCATAATGCATTCATCTCATCTAGAGTTGCTTCTTTTGCTTGAAATTTCAAGATTTCTCTCAATAGCCTTAAATTAAACACATGCTGACCTATGTCAACTTGAAATGTTGATCACATTAGTTAAAAATATGAAAACTAAGTATTTTGGGGAGTGGTACCTACGGACATCTGGTTGAGCCAAATTTTCCAAAATTCTTTTAATTTAAAATGAAAGTGAGACATTTCATCATAAAGTTGATATACAGATTTAAATACAACTCCAGACAAGGTGTTAGATACCAAACAATGCCAGTTAATAGACATCATTCACATACATTTCAGCCACTTTGTAACCCATTCATCCAACTGCCACCTGTATATATCCAAGAGAATCAACATCTCAATTTGTGTTATGCATAATTTACAATAGAATATGGAAGCCATTCACTCTCTTGAGTTGTGTACATGTAAATGAAATACGGAGTTCAAAGCCATCAGGCATTCTGTAGAGTAATGTCAAACTCACTCTGAGTGTGGGTCCCAATGTACCCAAAGGGCATCATCTACAGATGAAGAAATGAAAACATTTAAGAACAAATTCTACTGTGGAAAGGGAAAGGTCAATATGGCCCAATGAGTTTAATGTGCTCAGGAGGCACAAACGTTTCCTTGTTTGAGGTAAAGGAGAAGATTGGGGCTAAATAAAGCACTCCTGGAAGAGGGCCTTACTAGCTGGCTTCCTAAAGCAGGTACATTTCACATTACAACATTTGCCACAGGTTGCATGTGATTTCTATAATAAAAAACACATGGCACAGCTCCAATTCAATTTTTAGTACTAATGTACTACTCCACTGAATATGGCCTACTTTGAGATAACATTCACCTACCAGTCATACACAAATAACATACATAAGACAGATCCCATTTCCCCCCAATTATCCATGTTGATTCAGTCTTTTCCCCTTGGTTATGCATCTCTCACAAAAGCATATCAATCACTTACAGAGGTAACTTTGGAGTTGAGGTAACAGTCAGAAGTGATCTGCTGCCTCAAGCCATTAAGCTTACTCTTTTGATTTCGCAGAGGCAACACTGCAGAAAAGTTAGGCTCAGCAAGCTTTTAAAAAAGAGGCCGCATAAAATCAAAGCAGTTTGTTTTGAACTCTGTACTCACAGAAACTGAAAGATAGTAGGACCTGTTACTGAGACCCTTCTCCAGCTCTATAAACTATTTGGAGATAAAATACAGGAATAAAAAAAAGAACTGATGAAGAGATATGACCAGACAACTCACTCTGAATTGTGATCATGAGGTTTTTTAAAAAAAGAAAAGTTTACAGATTGAAGGTTCATTTGTCAAAGACCAATGTTACCTTATAGACAAGTGTATGAATGTACACACAATATAGAAAAGTTGATCACATCCTTAAATTTGAACCTGTTACTGAGACCCTTCCAACTCAAGCATATTTAATTATGCTTCGTTTGGATTCATGCTGGAGGACGAAGAAAGACCCACAAACACTTCTGAGGGGAATATTTTTGGAGTGTGGGAATAAGAGTGTTGACTGTATTCCTAAAGCAGGTTTTTATTCAAATGGAAAAATGGGGAAGAGGGGAACGCTTTTATTACCACAGCAGAGCATCCAGCTGCTTGACTTATCATCATGCTTTACTTATCACTACATTCAATATGAACAGGAGACAAATACTGGAGGTGCTAGTATGACCAGTCTTCAAAATCACATCTGGATGGATGTTTTTCATCCTCAAGTCGAAATCGCTTTTATTCAATTGAGCATACATCTGAAGAAATCTTATTTGGGATAGCACTATGCCAGTCCCATAAGGCTGTTATGAAAGATAATATATCCACCTGGAAAATACTGAACAGAAACCCAAGTAGTTGCAAAATACTACATTTAAAAAAATGTCCACCACTCTGTCTTTAACTGTTTTTGGTTTTACTATTAAAGCACCTCACAAGGAAAGCACTTGGATATCTGTACACTGAAACCTCAACAGCAGAATGTTAGAGTTTTACCCATACTTCACTGCCATCTTGGATTATACCTCTGGGGAAAAGGTGAGAAAGAAATCAAATAACTAAACCATTCACATGGAAGTCTGCTCAGGAGCTGTCTGATTTCATACAAAGGGCAAGGCTATGTTTCATTCCCTGAGCAAGACAACAAAATTGTCAGGTAGCTATGAAATATATATGTATCAATTTGGATTTCCTCACACTCTCCTCATCAGGTTCTAGAGTCCTTCCCTACTGTACAATGCTAAACAGTGGATCCCCAATTCATCCAGAAGTCTCCTTCAGTTCTCTGTGTAGTGTTTTCATGGACCCATGGGGTCTCCTAAGGGAAGAGGGGCATCTTCCTGCTAATTTCCAAACTCCTAAATTTGAATGTAATCCACAATTTTGGGGATCTCTGAAAACTGAATTGAAGAATTGTTTGCCTATTTTACAGATAAAATAAAGAGTAGGAAAATACCTGTTGAACGAATACATTGTTGAGATGACTCGCCAGTCTCCGTGCAAACTGCTCACGCAGGTCAGTAAAGCGCTGCTGCTGCTGCGTGACAGCATGAAGCATCTCATGCCCTGCCAGCCCCCCCCCAAAAAATATGGAGATTACTGTTACAAAAAGAATTTTTGAAAAAAGAAAGGAATTTGAATGCTTAAAGTGAAGACAGAAAACAAGGTTGTCATTAACAACAACTTAAGAAAATACTTACCTGGCTGAAGAGCAACATTCATACATTGTAAGAGAGCATCTGCTGCATTGGTGCAGGCTTCGATGCCACGAGAGGATGAAAGGTCTCCTTCTTGGAGGGCCTTGATGTGACCCTTTGCCAAATCCATATGGTTCTGCAAAAAACAAAGATTCACACCACTAGTGGCAAACATTAGGCTGAATTCAGCCTTTCTGAGTCTTACATCAGTCCTTTGGGGCCACCAGATTACCACACTCCCTTCTCATAATCCAGATTTCCTGACTTTTTATGCCACCCTGCCCATTCTGGAAAACTGAAATCCTCTTTCTGGGGCTTAATTACTTAATTTGAGGTTGTTGTTTTCTCTTTTATACATACATACATATGCACTCCCGTTAGTCACTTGGGGTGCTTTACTGCTTTAAGTCAAGGTACAAACAAAAATCTAACTGGAGTGGATATGCCACAAACATAGTCCACTATGTAACACGATTTTTGTTCCTGTGTTATAAATGCCATTTCCTAAAAACCTGAAAAAGTTTATTAAACTGCAAAAACCTTGTTTTTGAGGTCTGTACATTGAAAGGTTAAAATGGCATATTTTCATTAAGGAAAATTACTAAGTGCCTAGACAGAAGGAAATAATAGGACTACCCTCAACCACAAAAACCAAGTTTCTGGAGTATAACAATTACTTTCAAAGTAAATACTGCAAAATTAAACAGGAAATAACACTTTCAAACCAGGAACACATTTTTTCAAATGTTGTTACATAGTGTTATGAGCATTTGTAAAGAAGCTCATTCATCCTGCCCTATGCAACTTGAGGCAATTTTATTGACTTTTGAATGATGTTTTATATAAATGCCATGGGGTATTTATTGTCTAGCGAGATGCATTCTAAAATGTTGGTATGCAGACTATGGATTTAAGATAATGATTCCATAAATATTTCACATGCTTACAACAAGGAACTCTATTTCCGACAACAATTTCACATTGTTAGTGTTGCTGAGATGAATTAGATGGTTGCTTTCAGAAATCTGATCCATTTGTTCTTTTACACTCTGCAGCATTTCCTCATAACTGCTCAGCTTCACTTCAATTTGGTCCACCTCTTTTAGTGCCTCATCGAGCAACTGCATAAGAATGTTCACCTGTTTCTCAGAGGCCATGATCGATTGGATATTTGCCTGGAAAATAATCCATATAATTAGCCAGAAGCCAGACACAAACTAAACTATACATCACCAATGTTTAATAAACATTTTAGCATGTTTCAAGAGCAGAAATTGCTCAATAATATAGGGCAGGACCCTGGAACAGAGCTGATTAAGAGATTTTAAAAGGCATAACCATTCTTCTATAGAACTATTATAGTAACACTCAGTTTCAGCCTGTTAAAACACGATTGTACTACCAGGGATATAGAACTGAATACAAGAATAAGACTGTAAAGTTCAGAAATCAACTCTCCCAGATTGTGGAAAAAATTAGCTTTAGCTGAACTAATTCTGAATGGCGATGGTAGTGGAACCTGTCCTTCATTAATATAGAATCCAGAGCTACTAATAAAATATAGCTAGTTAGAATTCTAAGCATACATCTTCATTATTTACTTATAATGTATCAGACCTTTACTCCATGTAGCTGAGCATTCTAACCTGACAGACCGCAGTTCTCAAAGTAAAGATCTTCTTTGCTTTGTCACTCACTACTATTTTGGTATCATAATGGCAAATACAATGCATGGAAATCTTGGAAAGTATTCATTATTATTGAGCCAAGCCTCTCCCCAAAATGTATTATAACATTAAAAGTATTTTACACACACTTTTTAAAGATAAGATTTTATAAAGCAAAGTCAACCATTCTGTTTACAGATGAATCAAACATTATCTGATGTGAAATCCACAATCAGGCATCAGTAACTTCAGATTTTCGAGATTCCAAACATTATTCTTTGTCCAGTATGAAACATTTCAAGGTCATAAATAAGAATTTAGTAAGTGCAGACTCTACTGAATCTAGTTCCAAAGTTACAGATGAACATATAGGTTTAAATTAACTCCTATCCTAAGTCCAAACCCAACAGTTCTGCATAGACTGAGAACTCTTGTGAGCTACGGCGCCTACTATATTTCACAAAAATTCCTTACCCCATCTAGAACTTGCAGCTCTCTGGATAATTTATCCGCAAAGGCTTCTGCATTAGAGATGGCATATTCACAGCCTTCCATCATTATCTCAATGTCTTGCTCTTCTCTGGCATTCAACTCTTGATATTCATCCACCACTTCTTCATCCCCTCCTGCCACATTCTGGTTCTCTCCACTTGGAACCGATTCTTGAGAGGGGAACACACACAAATAACACAATAGTGAAAAACTGACACAGGGCATAGGCCATCAAAATCCTTTCAACAGACTTAGCACATTCTCAAAAGAAAGGGAAGACAACTGTCTACTAAAACCAGCCTGACAGACTAATCTTTATGCCTGATAAACTCAATTGTGGTAGATTGCTCCTCATGCCATCTCAGAATGAATCTCACAGTAAATCCAATCTCTCAATCTCTTTTAGTTACAGGCTGATCTCTATGCTTGATATGACTTTTCATTCTGGAAGGGCTTTTGTGAGTTGAGTTTGCAGGATGAGAACCTGAACCACTGCAAAAGGAAATCAAACACAAAAGGCAGCCATGTGTATTATTTACTAAAAGGGTATTCTGAATTTCCAAAACTCTTCTCCGCATCCCCAATTAATCCTTAAAATATATAACGAAAATGTTGATGGCAATATTCATGATTAAGCAAATGTAAACATACTCAATTCCAGTACCAATATTATTTTGGACTCAAAAGTGAATGTTGAAAAAAGTAAGTCTTTATTTCAGTGGTACTCAAACTGTGGGTCCCTAGGTGTTTTGGCCTACAACTCCCAGAAATCCCAGCCAGTTTACCAGCTGTTAGGATTTCTGGGAGTTGAAGGCCAAAACATCTGGGGACCCACAGGTTGAGAACCCGTTTTATTTTATTATAATTTGTTATTCCCACTTCTTCCAGGGTTAGTATATCTTTCACAGAACTAAATATAATAATCTTTTAAGGATGTGCAAAGGAAGTAAACATCTAGAACCATTCTAGCACAACCATTTTGTCCATTAAACTGCTCTTGCCAATTGTCTTGCCAATATCACCTCTGCAAAACATGACAAAGATTCCTCTGTACATTTCCCTTTCAGCATTTTACCAGTATTTGAACACCCATAGTACTATTAACATAGATAGGCAAATTATATCCCTGTAGTGGCAAGCTGTTTCGGCAATCCTTGATCACTTTATGTTTTTCCAAAGGATGAATGGCATTCTGCAATTCCTCTCCTGAAAGTCTTCATGAGTGATAATTCACCACTTAAACATTGAACAGCACCACCTGCTTTCAAGAGGGTGATCTGCTGTAATTGTTTGAGTATTGGACTAGAGCCCCTTCTACACTGCCTTATAAAATCCAGATTATCTGCTTTGAACGGGATAATATCATAGTGTAGACTCATATAATTCAGTTCAAAGCAGACAATGTGATTTTCTGCTTTGATAATCTGGATTATATAGCAGTGTAGAAGGGGCCTAGGACTACAGGAGACCACAGTTCAATTCCCCACTCAATCACAGAAAACACCTGGGTGACCTTGAGCAAGTCACTCTCTCTGAGTATTACAGAAAGACAATGGCAAACCTCCTTTGAATAATTCTTGGCAAAAAAACCCCAAATAGAAGATTAACATAAATTGGGGTCAACTTGATGGTATACAATAACAGCACCACCATCACTTCCATATGCTATGCACCGATTTTTCAAAACCAAATATAAATTTCTTGCCATTTCCAATTTTGTTTTCATTTTTTTACTGCTTAACATTTTGGCAGTCTATGCACCACTGCTACCGATGAGTCCTAGGGCAGAAATGGATTCTTGCAGTTCTCCATCAGCACACAATCCCACAACTCTAGGACAAGAATGAGGAATATACACTCCTATTCCAGGTACTGGTGGATACTTATCAGCTTTATTCAGCACTGCTAATGGGAGCTGCAATCCAAATATATCTGGAGAGAAATATGATCTGCACCCCACTTTATAGTTAATTGATGCTTTCTAGCACGTACGCAAAAATCAGATGCTTAGATCTGAGCCAGTAAACTTGCCTTTGGCCTGCTCTATTGAAGACTGCAAATATGAAGTAATAGCATTGAAAATTCTTTCACATATTTTCCTTTTGTTGCTAGACCCTTCTCCTCCTTATATATCTAATATACTTTGTATGTTGTTGTTGTTTTCCCCACAATGACCTGAAATGATTCTGCATCATTATGATGGAGGAAAAAAGAGATGCCATGCTACCTATATAGCCACACTGTAGATACTGATGCTACCAATACAAGGAACAACAACAAAAAAAGAAAAACAAGACGACTACATCTCCACTGTTGCTAATGGCAAATCATCCCTACACTTTCATTGTTACCCGACTATGAACTCTCAGAAACACGCTCTTGTTTGAAGAAGTTCACAAATGTACTTCTTCTCCCCTAATATAGACAAAGCCATAATTTTCTCAAGTTGTAGGGATCCTATTTCAAATATCACTTTACTAAAAAACATTGGCATTTAAAAATAGGCAACCCATATGGATTTATTTATGTTATGTCTCAAATCAATGAAAAGTAATTATTGCAAAGAACTCTTATGTAGTGCTATTTATCAAGATATTAATCAAACGTAAAAAATGAGGAGATGCAGAGTCCTTAAGCATGTCACATTTAAGCAGCTGAAAAACAGTTGATTGCTTTCAAGGTTATTACTATAAGTATTAAAACGTAATTTTTCAAAAGTAGATAATATGTTTATAAAGTAACTTTTCAGTGCAAACCGAATTAAGCCCCACAAAGCTTAGTGGGACCTATGAGCACAGGATTGCTGTTGTAAACTATGATCAGGTCTTCAGTACGACAGATTTAATGCATAACAAATTAGCACAAGTATTTTCAACATCAAAGAAACATGCTGAAAATAATCTGATCAAAGGTTCAGGTCACATTGCAACATGAATTTTTCAGTAAGAGATCAGAAAATTTGTTCAGTTCTTGCTGGAAATGTCATATATTTTTAAAGAATCCTTGCTAACATAAGAAGTCAACAAGGATTGTGCCTCAAAAGATAGATTTTGAAATTCCAGACACAGGGTAGCATTGGGTGCATGATTTTGTCTCCATCATTGCTACCCACATTTGAGAGGAAGTTTAACTGCCTCTGGCAACATTAAAGCTTCAGAGCTGTTGATTCAATATTTTCACCACCATTTTGAGGACTTTCCTGGAGGGCCAGAGGAAAGCATTTCCCTTAACCAAATGGTTTACAGACAGTTTTCAACAAAGCAAAAAGCAACTTAATTAGTCACACTGAAGAAGAAAAATGGAAAGAAAAGGTGTTACGCACCTTCAGCGACTTTAGGAAGTTCTGAAGAATTAAAAGTATGAGAAAAGCAGAGGAAAGGAAGCAAAGAATATTAGCCAAGCAGTGAATGAACAGAGAATTGTTTTTAAAAATGACAAGTTGTCATAGTTTCAAAGTTTTTTTTTAAACAAAAATTATGAGAAGTAAATTACAAAGCAGATTTCTTCATATATATACAATAGCAGAAAGACCACATCATTATAAAGCCCAAACCCACACCATCATGCAAGCCTGGCAATTAATATAAGCAGCAGATCTGAAGATCTCTTAATGTTCTAAGGTTTATTCAGTTGTTACTTGGAGGATGAAGTCAAACCTGTTAAGTATACTATGTTATAATTTATAAGGCATTCCTAATGCTGAATTTAAATTGGTGGGGCGAAACAGAAAGATCACAGCAAAACATGTCAAGTGAGAGATTGCTGTGGCCATTGCTGTGGCCTTGAGCCGTGAGGAGGTGGACAAAAAATAAAATTTATTTACTTATTTACAGTATTTATACCCCGCCCTTCTCACTCCGGAGGGTACTCAGAGTAGCTTACAGAACACACATATGGCAAATATTCAGTGCCGATTATACAATTAACAAGGACAGACAACACAGAGGTAAAGGCAGTTTTTCCCATCTTATTTCCAGCATCTTGGAGGCTGTGCTCAATTCTGGCCATGGGGGGGGGGGGGAGTACTGTCACTCCATCTTTCATGCCGAGGAGCTTTCCTCCGATGGATGTCCTTAAGGGCGCCTTTATTACCTCCCCACTAAAAGCAGTACCTATTTATCGACTTGTATTTCTGCTGTTGACCTGCTAGGTGGGCAGGTGAGCTGGGGATAACAGCGGGTGCTCATCCTGACCCGGACTCAAACTGTCGACCTTTCGATCGGCAGGATTTTTCTGCAGCACAGCGGTTTAACCTGCTGTGCTAAGCCTGGCCACTAATATTTATTATTATTATTATTATTATTATTATTACTGTTAGATACTTATCATAAAGGTTTGTGTGCCCATATTAAAAATGGCCACCACAGTATCTCTGCAGAGAGGCTTATGTAGTGAGCCCTTATTAAAAATGGCCACACATTGCATTCTTCAGGTTAATGTACCAGTCAACCCAGGTATTTGAATGGGTTTTTGAAACCAATAAATGAATGGGACAAGAAATCTGACTCATGCTGAATGGTTTGGTTACATTTTCAATTGCAACCTATTGCTCTGCCCAGTCAGCGAGGCCACTGCCCAAAATGGACAAGTAGGTACAGTAGTACTCATGTGAAGGGAAAAGGAAATAAGCAATCAGGCTTATTTTGAACTTCTACTTAATGGAAGGAACACTGAGTAATGACTTTTAACAATGAATTTACAACAGGGGACAATGGCTCTAGGTCAGTGGTTCTCAATCTGGGATCCTTAGGTGTTTTTGGCCTTCAACTCCCAGAAATCCTAACGGCTGGAAAACTGGCTGGGATTTTTGGGAGTTGTAGGCCAAAAACATCTGAGGATCCCAGGTTGAGAACCACTGCTCTAAGTTATTATTATTATGTTTATTTTACCCTGCTTTTTCTCTCTACAAGAGACTCAAAAAGGCTTAAAGTAAAACCAATGCAATACAATTTAATACCTAAAAATATACAAACATTAAAAAGAATTAAACATTAATGGTATTAAAACAACAGTTTAAATCCTTAAAACTGATTAAAAGTGTCATCACTATCACATGAAAGTAAGTCCTGCTGAAATTATTCCATAGGACATGTTTAGGATCAGGGTGAAAAGCATACTGATGCTCAAAGGAAAACCTTGCCTATTGTTAGTAGAAGCATGGATTTGGATAATACTAGTAGCAATATGGATGCTCTACTGTTTAATATAAACTGAATTACTATTTACACTACAATACAGCTTTATAAGAGATTCATCTCAAAATTTACCTTCTAGAAGCTGAGCACTAACATTGATGAAGTCAATCTTTTTTCTGATATAACGCTGGTTGAGTTTCCAAATACAGGAAATGAAAATATTCTTTTCTGCTATACTGCTAGCAACCCATTTGTATATTTTGTCAAAATGGAGATCAAATTCAGGACTTTCCTGAAAAACAAGCACAAAAAATTACAGCAGCACTCACAATATACTTTCAGAACAAACAGATGGAATCTAGGCAACCCTAAATTACTTACTAATACCCATAATATGCCAGCTGCTGTAAATAAAAAACATAAATTATAGCATCATACAGTTAGAAAACAACTGAAAGGTCCATCCAGTTCAACTTCCTTCTGTGCAGGAATATACAATTAAGAACTCCTGAAAGATGGCCATTAAAATTCTGTTTAAAGACTTCCAAAGAAGAGCACACCAACTTCCAACACAGTCAATTCCACATTTTCAAGTAAAGAAAAAAAATCTTCCTAATGATTAAGTGTAATTTATTTTCTTGTAATTTGAAACCACTGGTTCATGCTTTAGTCTTTGAATGGGCAGAATACAAACTCACCCTTTGTTCTACATGCAATCTCTTCAGATTTTTAAAGCTGGTTATCATGTCACCTCTTACTTTTCTCTTCTCCAGCCAAAATATACCCTAATCATTCCTTCTAGAGTTTGGTTTCCAGACTCTGATCGTACTGCTTGCCCTGCTCTGGACACAATCCTGTTTATCAATGATATAGGGCTGAAGAAAAGTATAAGAATTCCATACAAAATTAATACAAGCCTTATGAATTACGATTCCCTGATCATCCAAAAATTACTTTTAGAGGGCATATAATAGAAAAACCCAGAAAAAAGGTTGGCAATGATGTTTAATTTCAATGGTAAATATAGAGAAGGGGGAGATGGGAAGACAGGAAGAGGTGGAAGAGAAGGAGGGGGAAGGAGTGAGGGAGGGGGAAGAAGAGGAGGAGAGGAAGGGAGAAGGAGAGAGGCAGGGAAGAGAGAGGAAGAGGGAGGGGGAGGGAATGAGATGAAGGCAGGGAAGGAGAGAGAGAAGAAGAGAAGGAGGGAGGGAAGGAGAGGGAGGAAAAGAGAGAGAAGAGAGGGAGGGGGAAAGGTGTGGAAGGATGAAAGGGAAAAAAGGTAGGAAGGGAGAGGGGGAGGAGGGAGAGGGAGGGGAAAAGAGAGGGAGGCAGGGAGGGAGAGATAGAGGGCAGAAGGAGGAGAGGGGAGGAAGGGATGTAGGGTGCTAGAGGAAAGGGAAAGGAAAGGGAGTGGAGGGAAAGAGGAGGAAGAGGGAGGCAGGGAGGGGCAGGGATGGAGAGAGAGGGACGGGGAGGGAGGGAAGGGGGAGGGAGAGAGGGAGGTGGAAAGGGAGGAAACGTAGGGAGGGAAAGCAGGAGAGGGAGCCCGGAGGAGGGAGCTGTTGTACTCCAGAGCGGGAAGCATCTCTGTACTTAACCACCAAACTCCAGTCCAAGTTAAATCTGCAAAGCAGTTTATTGAAGATTATATAAAAAGCAGTTCAACAAAAATAGTAAAAACTTCAAAGTCTAAAAGTATGAAATAGCCCACAGAAGACAAGGTACAAGAATAGTTCCAAAACCCAGAACAAATAGGGCATTAGCACAGGAATACAAAAGAACCAGGATACACAAGGGAGCATGAAATCCATTACAAAAAATCCAGGAACAATCCTTCAAACTGGGAAGCATGAAACATAAACAAAGACCTGAAGCTAGAATTCTATTAGCAGTCTTGCCAAAAACTTGGCAAGAGATGTTGCCTCAATAACCAACATTGACCAGACTGCTGGACAAATCCCCATGCCTCTCTAATATACACATGACATCATGCCGTTTTCCCTGACTAATTGATAACGGCTTCTTCTCTAACAAGCGCTCTGACCTACAGAGATTCTGCCATGCAGCACTGAGTTTTCAGAAACTCAAGTCTCCTATCTACCAGCTGTGAGTTCATCCTCTGAATTCATTTCAGTCTTTGACCTTGCTTCCCTAGAGAATGACTTCTCAACAGTATCTGGACCTGTCTCTGAAATGTTGCCTTCACTAGCTGCTGGAGACACAGACTGCCTCTGCTGGTTCACAGGTCCAGAAATCCAATGATCCACTTCCTCATTGACATTAGGAGCAGGCACAATCATGAGCTGAACTACAACAAGAGCGCTAATCACACCTACCCTCCCAAGAGTTTCTTTTCTGTAGAAGTTTGACATGCAGTCTGATACACCCTCACTGAGTTTAATAGGACTTGCTTCCAAATTAGTAGGAATAATGGTAATCCTAGTATTTAATGCCACCAGTCAGAGATAGTGAAGATGGCAAACATATAATCAAACTCCCCCTACCACAGCATCTTTGTACAATACAGATTTGCAGAACAGATAATTATAACTGTGACATACTTTGATGGCATCCTTGGCATCCACAACAGCAAGATCTCGAAGTAGCCATGCAGTCTGCCTCTTGTAGAAGTCTCCCTTATCAGATTTTTTCACCTTTACCACATTCACCTGCACTGGGCGTTCCGTTGTCACTGTCAAGTAATGTACATAATTAGTCTCTCTAAAATGGTCATGCTGGTTTTCCTGCAACTGAGAAATCATCAGCAAGATATCTGAGAAACCATCAGTAACAAAACCCAAGTTATTGAATCCTCCAGTTTACTTAATATGGAAATACCAAACCACTAGACATTCAAAGCATGCCTTCATTCAAAGTTGTGCTAGATGTAGCAACCATCTTCATCATGTCAAACAAGACAAGATCTAGATATAACACCAACATATCATTCTTACGTAATGGGACAAAACGAAAGAAGGTAATAGCAGTGTATCAGTTGTTGTAGTGGTTTGAGTATTAGACTATGACTGGCAGATTGGGGTTAAAACCCCCCACTCGGCCATGGAAACCCACTGGGTGGCCTTGGACAATTAATTCTCTCTCAGCCTCTGAGGAAAGCAATGGCAAGTCGCTTCTGAACAAATCTGACCTAGAAAACCCCATGACAGACTCGCCTTAGGGTCACCATAAGTCAGAAATGACATGAAAGCACACAGCAACAAAAATCCTGTTAGTCCTATTATACACAGATAAGAGAGCTAACAATGATGCTTCAATAACACATACCTGTTGCACATAGGAAGCAGTTTCTCTTCTTTTTCCCTGCTTTGCAAACATTGACAATGCTTAATAAACGTTCATCATTTGGAGTAAAAATATCCCTCTGTAAGGCATGCTTGATTGCAGTCATTTTCTCTGAACTGAAAGATATAAGCCATACCTAAGGTCACGACATGCAAATACATTTCTGCGCAAGAAAATATTCTGCTATGTAAATTGCTTCACAGAACATCTAGGGCCCATCCAGACAGGCCCTATATCCCAGGATATGATCCCAGATTTTCTGTTATCCAAGATTATCTGGCAGTGCAGACTCATATAATCCAGTTTAAAGCAGAAAACCCGAGATCAGATCCTGGGATATAGGGCCTGTCTGGAAGGGCCCCTAGTTCTCTAGAAAGAACTTTGTATTAGCCTTTGATTTAGTACAATAAATACTGCAGTGCAGGCTCTAGTACTCAATATAAAGTATAAGATACATTTAGATTTTGTACAGTTGCTGATGGTGGACTTGCATGTTTTATGCCATGTTGTGGGTGGAAGAAATCATGAATTCACTCATACATCTGAAATTTTAACTGATGTTTCACAATATGAAGTGTGCCAATTATGTTATTTAATATATTAGGCAACACAAACCACATTATAATAATCGTATCTCAGATCACTCAGTGGAGTAATAACAAATTAAACTGTAACTACAGAATTGCAAGTTCATTTTAAGCATAATTAGTCACACCCAGTAAAGCAAAAACCAATCAGAGGCTGAATATAATTTAAGTATTTCAAGAGAATTTAATATGAGAACTTTTAAGCTACAGATATCTCAACATCATCATCTACTAGTGTCAAAATCAGAACTTCTGGCAAATGTGGGAAACCTAGTTGTAAAACGTGACAGATTAATAATGCATCATCCTAGTCTTTTATCACATATATATACATACACACACATACACATACATACTGTGTGTATGTGTGTGTGTATACACACACACACACACACACACACACACACACACACACACACACATATATATAATGTAATGTACACAATTAGGACCGATTGAACAACAAAACCACTGGACCAAATGCCACCAAATTTGGCCACAATACACCAATACATCCAAGGTATGTCCTTCACTCAACCCCTCCCAAAAAAACCAATTAGCCTATATCTATTTTTCACTCCCCCCTCCCTTTTCAGCCAGAATGGTATGCTCCCCTCTTTTCCCTTCACTCTCCGTACTTGCCCTGAGGGGGGCGACTGTGTTTACAGCTGAGGGGGAGTCCAGCAGGTGGAGAAAAGCAAGTATAAAGAGAGCCAACTGCCAGGGCTGTTCTTGGAGGGGCTTCCCTCCCTCCACTAACACACAATTCACCCCCTGGCTGCCAGTCAGAAGGGTAGTCCCTACCACCTTTAGGCCCCGTCCCCTTCATGTCATAGCAACCTCCTTAGCCACAATGACACCCGAGGGACAGGCAGAGTTCACTTAGGCCTCTTCCACACTGCCTATAAAATACAGATTATCTCATTTAAATTGGATTATATGAGAGTGAACACTCAAGGCCCTTCCATACAGCTATATAACCCAGAATGCCAAGGCACATAATCCACAGTACCTGCTTTGAACTGGATTATCTTGAGTCTACACTGCCATATAATCCAGTTCGGTGTGGATTGTATACAGCTGTGTAGATGGGGCCTCATATATTCCAGTTCTAAGCAGATAATATAAGATTATAAATATAATATATAATAATTACTGTGGTATAATAATACAGAACCATATAATCTCTAAAATCTAAAAGAGCAACACTCTGAAAACAAGGAAATTCCAGAAAGGAAACAACCAGAGCCAGCTAACACCTACCAACAAAGGATTCCCCCAGAGAGAAAGCAGCTAGGCTTTGAAGCTGCAAGGCCATTAAATGCTAATCAAGGTGACTAATTGCAGCATTCATACTTGCCGCACCGAGACTATTCGACCTGGCCAACCAAGATTTCCCCTAGATAAAAACCCCCCAGGCTTTGAAGCTACGAGGCTACTCCATCCCATTCAACCTGGCCTAACTAGGATGCCCTTTGTAGAAAGCAGCCAGGCTTTTAAGCTGCAAGGCTATTCAATGCAATTCAAGCTGGCCAAACAAGGATTCCCCTACAAAGGAAATAGCCAGGCTTCAAAGCGGCTCTTTGATTGAGGGTGCTACTCCAGCTCGCCAAACAAGGATTCCCCTAGGTAAAACACAGTTAGGCACTGAAGCTGCAAGACTATTCAGTGCAATTCAACCAGACCAACAAAGGATTAACCTGGTAGAAGGCGGCCAGGCTTTGAAGCAGCGATACTACTCTGTACTATTGAAGCTAGCCAACCAAAAATTTCGCTAGGTAGCAAGCAGCCAGGCTTTGAAGTAGTGAGGCTATTCATTGCAATTCTAGCAGCCCAAAAAACCATTTCCCTAGAACGCAAGTACCCAGCCTTCCAAGCAGCAGCCTATTCCATTGTATTCCCATAAGAAGAAAACAGCCAGGCTTTGAGGCTGCAAGGCTATTCCACCTAGCCAACAAAGGATTCCCATAAGCCACAGCAATGCGTGGCTGGGTACAGCTACCGTAGTAATTTATAAAGGCCAAAAGCACTGATATAAAAAACAATTCTAACAGTTTTCTAATAATACATTTAACCAGACATGAGGAACCTGAACTGCCAGGAATTTTGGGACTTCGGTTTCCAGAACCAATAAACTGGAGATCCAGAAATTCTCAACCTTTATTTTAAATCATTCCACACACTAAACTATCCATAATTTAGATGAACTAATTTTGTGGAGACATAACATGTATTTTCTTCTTGAGCTTATGGGCAATATATTTTATATTGGCAGTTTAAAAAATATTTTGAATACACACATATATAGGGTGTCACAAAAATGTATATACTTTTTAACAGCTCATAGTAGCTAAGAATCACAGATTTATAGAATCATGGAATCACAGAGTTGGAAGAGATGACAAGGGCCATGGAGGAACACAGAATCAAAACATCCCTAACAGACAGCCATCCAGCCTCTGCTTAAAAACCTCCAGAGTAGATTATTGGAAGACTTAATAAATTTATATTGAAGAATAAATATTACAACAACGATTTTGTCAGTGTTACAAACGCCATCTTGGATTAAGACAACATAACAGAGTTGTGAAATTGCAAGGGAAACTTTTAAGTGAGGTTTACAACTTGTTTGTTTCACAGAGATGGTAATATGAATTTATATAAAAATGATTTTTAATCCTATTAAGAATGCATGCACTTTTGGGAGGGGAAATACAATCATAATGATAATAATCCACAATTATACACTTAATTGACAGCATTTCTCCAAGATTTCAGATATGAACTTTTCCCAGCTCTACCTAGAGCAGTGGTTCTCAACCTGTGGGTCCCAGATGTTTTGGCCTTCAACTCCCAGAAATCCTCACAGCTGGTAAACTGGCTGGGATTTCTGGGAGTTGTAGGCCAAAACACCTGGGGACCTACAGGTTGAGAATCACTGACCTAGAGGTTCAGGTAATTGATCCAGGGCCTTTTACATGCAAAGAATCTGCTATCTCACAGGCTCAAATGGATAATATTATGTATCACAATGAAGAACTAAATCCCCTTTATTTGTTTCTATTTAGGATGCATGTAGAAAGGACAGTAGAATCTCACTTATCCAAGATAAATGGGTCGGCAGAACATTGGATAAGCGAAAATCTTGGATAATGAGGGATTAAGATAAAAGCCTATTAAACATAAAATTACATTATGATTTTACAAATTAAACACCAAAACATCATGTTTCACAAGAAATTGACAGAAAAAGCAGTTCAATACACAGTAATGTTGTGTAGTAATTACTGTATTTACGAATTTAGCACCAAAACATTACAACATTTACTACAAAAACAATGACTACTAAAAGGCAGACTGCCTTGGATAATACAGAATCTTGGATAAGTAAAGCTTGGATAAGTGAGACTCTACTGTATGTAGAAAGTACACAGCACAAAATTATCCTGGGAATCTTAGTTAAACACAGTCACTGGGCTCTTCTGCATGTATATTTACTAAGAATCTTGTTGATGTGAAGCGAGATGCTTTCCAATTATTTCAAAATAGATTATTAAGCATATTTGACTATAGCCTTGCTACATCCCTTCATAACAAACACGAATGACTAAATGAATGCATCTCTTTAATGACACCCCTTTCCCTTCCAACATTTTGTTTAAATGGTAACAAATCTGAAGTCACTGCCACCGTAATATTTTTGGGCCCAATCCACTGTAGGTGCTTCTTTTTCCGGTAGGCTGTTAGGAATTGTAGGAGTTGAAGTCCAAAACACCTAGAGGGCCCAAGTTTGCCCATGCCTGGTGTAGTGGTTTGAATGTTGGGTTAAGGGTACAACCATACTGTCGAATCAATGCAACTGGACACTTTTAACAGCTATGCAATTCTAGTTTGGTGAGGCACCAGCCTTCTATGGCAAAGAAGGCTAAACATATTGTAAAACTACAACTTCCACGATTTCATACTTGAAGTAGTGTCATATGTCTTATTTCTTCACTGTGAAGGCCATGGCAAACCCACTGGGAGGCCTTTGCACTGTCACACCCTCTCAGCCTCAGAGGAAGGCCTCCTCTGAGCAAACCTTGGGTAGAAAACGACCCCAAGGAAAATAACACCCATTTGGGGGGAGAAGAGGAGGAAACACTTGGTGGACAGATAAAGGGACACAAGGAGAAGGACTTTACAACAGAAGGCCCTATGGCTGGTCTGGCAAGGACCCTCCCCAGACTGCTCTCCTTACCCTCAGAGACAGGACTGAGGACGCTCCGCTGCCTCCACAGACGCCCGTCACTCCCAGCCCCGAAAGACCCGCCTTCCCAATTCTCCGCCCTCCAATCGGCGAGCCGGCTTCGCCCGCGTGGGCAGGGAAGCGGAAGCCAATGCAGATTGTGAAGACGGGGAGAAAAGAGAAACGAGTTTCTGACGCTAGAAGGGTGCACGCCAGAACTTCCGGGACTGGGTGTATCTCCTCACTTCCGCTCGCGGGAGAACGTTGCGGGAAGGAGCCTTTTGCCTTGACTTCTGGAAGGGATGCAGCTTGACGTCTAAAGGCTCTTCCACGCAGCCATATAACCCAGAATAGCGAGGCGGGAAATCCTACAATATCTGCCTTGAACTGGCTTATATGGCGGCCTGGACGCAGGGCCCTTCCACGCAGCCATATAACCCAGAATATCGAGATGGGAAAGGCCACAATATCTGCCTTGAAATTGCTTATATGGCGGCGTGGACTCGGGGCCCTTCCACACAGCCATATAACCCAGAATATCGAGGTGGGAAAGGCCACAATATCTGCCTTGAACTGGCTTATATGGCGGCCTGGACGCAGGGCCCTTCCAGGCAGCCATATAACCCAGAATATCGAGATGGGAAAGGCCACAATATCTGCCTTGAAATTGCTTATATGGCGACGTGGACTTGGGGCCCTTCCACACAGCCATATAACCCAGAATATCGAGGTGGGAAAGGCCACAATATCTGCCTTGAACTGGCTTATATGGCGACGTGGACTCGGGGCCCTTCCACGCAGCCATATAACCCAGAATAGCGATGCAAGAAATCCCACATCTGCCTTGAACTGCTTGATATGGCGGCATGGATTCGGTGCCATTCCATGCAGCCATATAACCCAGAATATCGAGGTGGGAAATGCACCAATATCTGCCTTGAACTGGCTTATATGGCGGTGTGGACTCGGGGCCCTTCCACACAGCCATACAACCCAGAATATCGAGGTGGGAAATGTCACAGTATCTGCCTTGAACTGGCTTATTTGGCGATGTGGACTCGGGGCCCTTCCACACAGCCATATAACCCAGAATATCGAGGTGGGAAAGGCCACAAAAACTGCCTTGAACTGGCTTATATGGCGGTGTGGACTCGGGGCCCTTCCACACAGCCATATAACCCAGAATATTGAGGTGGGAAAGGCCACAATATCTGCCTTGAAATGGCTTATACAGCAGCATGGAGAGGAGACATGATAGCCATATACAAATATGTGAGGGGAAGTCCTAGGGAGGAGGGAGCAAGCTTGTTTGCTGCTGCCCTGGAGACTAGGACACGGAACAATGGCTTCAAACTACAGGAAAGGAGATTCCACCTGAACATCAGGAAGAACTTCCTCACTGTGAGAGCAGTCAGTGGAACTGTCTGCCCCGGACTGTGGTGGAGGCTCCTTCTTTGGAGGCATTTAAGCAGATGCTGGATGGCCATCTGTCGGGGGTGCTTTGAATGAGATTTTCCTGCTTCTTGCAGGGGGTTGGACTGGATGGCCCGTGAGGTCTCTTCCAACTCTACAATGCTATGATTCTAATCTGGGCATCTGCTATTGCAACACATCCAATGAAGTGGTTAAAACCAGTATTAAAAAAAGATTAGGACTAAGTACATTCCAGTCTACTTGGAATACATGAAGCTCATTCCAAAAGCATGTTTAAGAACTGGTCCAAGGGTCCAGAAGAGCCCTGACTCCCAGTGTGGCTATCATCCCACTTTCTTTGCTAATTAACTTGTACCCAGTATGCTTTATTATGCCAATTGTTTGATTTAGATAGTTGAGCAAATAGTTTTCATGATTGCCTCTCGCTAGCATCGGGGTAAAACGGGGGGTTTGTTGGCGATTCCGTGTAAGATTTGAGTTCATTTGAAACTGCATTATGTGCTCCGTGTAGACTCATACTGCAGTTCAAATGCATTATATGAATCCACACTGGGTTATTTTAATCATTCGAGAGTTGTCTATTTGTTTTTTCTTGTAAGTTAAGTCATCCTTAAAAATAATATGTCCATTTAATTTGTACATGTTTCTCCTCTTCCTCCTGTTGAGGGGATGGGATGGATATATGGCTTCAGCCTAAATTAAAACATTGGCTGTTTCTGATGGTCTCTGGCTATTTCTCATTTCTTTGCCAAGGGTCAATGAACAACCATTTTTCAGTGTAAATTAGGAAAGCACCTTTGTAAACAATTTGTGGTTCTCTGCTCCTTTTATAGCTGTTTGACCCTTCTGTTTTCCTCCTTGGCTTGTTCCTCTGAGAGAAAGCAAGCGAAGAGAGTCAGAACAAAGAAATATAGACAGAAGTGCCCACCTTCTTTCCATTCTTCTGTTCAATTGATATTTTATTTGGCTGAGTCTAAAGTTCAAAGGAGCTGTCCAATGTGCTGAACATTTTTGCCAGATAGTTCCACACTATGGATAGCTCCTTTAAAGTTCATCCTAAAACATTGAATTGATTCCCTTCTTCACTTGTGTACAAAGTATCAGCTGCCATCATTTCCTGGGCTCTCTTTGCTATGTCTTTCCTGGCTCCAATTAATTTTCTTTCATATCTGACTTGTTTCTTTGATATGGTAAGCTTGCTTAGTCCTCATCAGCATGAAATAGGGCTGTTACGATGCAAGGCTATTATTGTAATAATGCAATATAAAGGTGCCTGAACTACAGTGTGCTCAATGTACAAACAAGGTGTAATGTCATTTTAATAATGCCACATAAAATGCGTAGAAGTGCATATATCCTTTTTCACAGCAGTCACATTAAAAGTGCAGACAATTATATTATGTGATGCTTATTACATACAAATAACAGTCAAGCGAGAACAGGAGTAGCTCAGCATAACACATTTGAAGTTAAATTTTTGATAGCACAAAATAAAAAAGGATTGTCAAAATATCAGCTGTACATTTATTTGAAAGGTTAACAAGAAATATTTCCATATGGCTAATTAATTCAATTCTTTTCTCCATCAGGAACCAGTACTTTCTTGTGGATGTTAAATATAAAACTAATTATAGGATGCCTCTTATTATTTTCCATATCTCAGATCCATAATTTAAATGTATATTTAATTTTAATATAGTTTTCTGCTTGCTATCTTCTCTCAACATTTGACAGATAAAATGTATCAAACTGCATTAAATTTAGAGTATTTTTGACTAATTCCTCGGCCAGAGACTTTGGGCACATCCACACTTATCACTTAGGTTGATATAGAGGCATATCAATCCCGTGGTGACCAAACGGCACATAGGATTGATCTGGAATAATGCAGGGAAAGGCCACCTTAACACAGCCTTGCTCTGTGTTAGCCAAATCAGGAGAAAGTCTAAATCTACCACATAATTAGGACTTTCCCTTGACCTAGAGCCTGCAGTTGGGACAGTTATGCAATAGAAACCAGCGGCCTGAGGACACTAAACTATTTTCTCACTAACTTCAAAAATGTTCCATCAAATCACATACAGTCACAAGGATATACACAAATAAACAACACATCTAGGGTTCAGTGCCAGTGAAATCACAGTACAACTGGTTACAATCTAAATGAAAAAGAACCATCCCCAACACAACCTCTGCCGCCATCCTCAGTGACACCTTGTGACTTCCATCCAAGCAGAACAGTAATATGTTTTGGGTTTTGCTCTGAACGTTGAAAGAATTGACCAAGGCACTGAACCCATTTTGTAAATAGGATTCAACACTTTAGATAGTTCTTTTTAATGTTTAGACTAAAGCCCAAAGCAGATTCACTGTCCTGCTGACGAGTTACCAACCACCATTCATCATCAGAGTATTTTTTGGTATTGTCCACGTATATACAGTGCACAACGTGAAAAACTGAACATAGCTCAACAGTCCTACTTTGGGCCTGTCAGTTGCAAGACAAAACACAATTATACACCATTACAGAAAATAAAGCCATAGATTATAATTGATGCAGGTGAGTTTTTATATGTTGATCATGAGTTCGGCTTGGTGAGTCAAATATTCTGTGGATCTCTCAATCAGAATTGTCTATATTCATTGCATTCCAGCAAACATTATATGAAAACACACACCTAACCTTGGTTTTCTGCTTTTGATTCAATAATAATTTATTGTATGCACAATAGCAAATGTGGGTATGAGAAAAGCTACCTCTCAAAGACCACTTGGTGTTAAACTATACTCCCCATGGTGTACATTTGCAGTTGGGAATCTATTTAATTTTTGAAATAAACACATATATGTTGCCCAGAGTCCATTTTTGGAAAAAAATGTTTTGTTTTTTTAAAATGTCATTATTATGAAAATAGGAGTTCTGACACAGAATGGAATGTCTATTTATTTTGTGTAAAATGTTAACTGTAATTTTATCCAAGTATGAAGAAACCGATAACAGTCACCCAGGCAAAGGGCACAGAGACAGGCACAAAAGGTTGGATGCATAGAAACAGATCCTCATCAGTACGACACAGTCCCCATTGCTGGACGACCAAAGTGCTTCTTCGTTGATATAGGTAAAATCAAAGTTCACAATCTTCAGGTCCTTGTGGAGGTACATCTCATTCAACTTGTTTAAAGTTCTTGCAAAAGCATATTTAGAGGCACAGCTGTAAGCTTCCCAACTGTAGACTTTCTTGAAATGCATATCAAACCATGGATTATCCTAAAAATAGAGTGTAAAATAGAGAAGGGTGTAAGAGAATAATACACACATTTTCACACCAATTTCACACAAATTCAGAATTGATTCTCACACTGTAAATGTATGTGATGTTTGTCCAGTACTTGTACTCTGTATTTATTTATTTTCCTCATTTCTACCCTGCCTTTCACTACCCCGAAGGGGACTCAAGGGGGCTTACACATGGCAACCATTAGATACCTTAAAAATACATACAGCAGAGACTAAAAATCAATTGAAATTTAAAATTAGTACATATTAAACATTTAAAAACATCACATTCAATATTAAAATCACATCCGAAAATCATAATCCAAGGCTGTTCCATCGTCAGTTATTCAAGGTCTATTATTGCACTATACTAATTACCGAAAGCCTTATCCCAAAGTCATGTTTCTACTTTCCTTCTAAAGGCTAGAAGGGAGGGGGCTGATCTGATGTCTCTGGAAAGGGATTTCCACAGCCAAGGGGCCACCACTGCGAAGGTTCTGACTCTCGTCCCCACCAACCGCGCTGGCGAGGCAGGCGGGACCAAGAGCAGGGCCTCCCCAGATGATCTTAATCTCTGAGGTGGCTCATAGGGGAAGATACATTCAGACAGGTAACCTGGGCCGGAACCGTTTATGGCTTTATTGGCTAAAGCCAGCACTTTGAATTGTGCTTGGCAGCAAAACAGTGCCTCCAAGCCCCATTCCTGCGAGGCATCTCAGAAGAATACTGTGGTCAATGGTATTGAAGGCTGCTGTGAGGTCCAGCAGAACTAACAGAGACACACTCGTCCTGTCCAGTTCCCGATGCAGATAATCTACTAAGGTGACTAAGGCTGTTTCGGTTCCATGTTCCAGCCTGAAGCCATCTCTGCCTAATCTAGAAAACTAGTGTCTACCAAGAATCCCTGGAGATATGAGGCAACCACATGTTCTATGACTTTTCCCCAAGTAGGGGAGATTGGAAACTTGGCCAACAGTTGACTAATTGAATGGGGTCCAGCGATGGTTTCTTCAACAGTGGTTTTATAACAGCCTCTTTTAGGCTGAAGAGAGGCATTAACCACCACCTTCACCCACTCTACCAAATCCCCTCTGGTCTCCTTTACTAGCCAGGATGGGCAGGGGTCTAGGATACATGTGGTTTGCCTCACCTTTCCAAGGATCTTGTCCACATCGTCGAGCTCTACCAATGGAAATGAATCCATTAAAACTGGACAAGCAGGTGTTTGTGTTACATCCTCAGAAACTGCCGTTAACATGGTGTCAAAGTTGGAACAGATCAGAGCAACTTTGTCCGCAAAGAACCAAGCAAATGCTTCTCAGCAGGCTGCCAAGTGGTCAGGGATCCCATCTTGAGAGACAGGATTTAATAACCCTCTGATCACTCGGAACAGCACCTCCGGACTGTTCTTTGTGGACGCAATATTGGCCGCGAAGAAAGATTTCTTTGTAGCTTCTATTGCTGCAGCATATGTCCTTAGATAGGTACACAGCTGTGTTTGGTCTGACTCGTTTTGCTCCAGACACCACACACACTCTAGTTCCCTCTTCTTTTGCTTCATTGCTGCCAGCTCCTTGTTGAACTGAGGAGCTGGTTTGGATCGACTACTCGAGAAGGGATGTACCTTAAATCTGAGTTTGTATGTCTGGTTGAACATGGTTATAAAGATGCTGTGAAAAACTGGAATTGAAATCCATTGATGCTATTTTAAGGTAACTTCTGTAGTAGTCTGACAAGCCTCAGAGGATAAGGAGTTTCAAAATGAAGCCTCTGAGAGTGTTCAGGGAGAATTGCAGTTAGATCAAACTGAAGCATCTAAGAGTGTTCAGGGAGAATTACAGATGGGTCAGGCTGACCTGGCTGATGCTTTGAATTCCTTAGATCGTTCCCAGGCAACCAGTGACAAAAAGCTTTGGGAAGATGAGACTGAGGAGGTTTCAAGTGAGGGTAGATTACATCTAAGAACGCAGGCATGAAAAATAGGCAAACTAGGTTTTCCCATTGAATCCGAGATAAGGCCCTGAAATCCAAGTGCCTTAGACATGATTTCATGGGAACCTGGACAGGCTCAAATTAAGTGCTTTGGCCCAAGCAGCTCAGAGGAGACAACGTTACTAACGGGAAATCAGTCTCCTGTTCATGTTTCCAAGTTCCTGGTTCTTGAATGGTCTTGTTTCATCTTCCTGTCTTTGCCTATGTATCTTTAAAGCGTTTACCTGGGAGAGATTATTACTGGACTACTGGTCTCTGCTGTGGTGCTGTGTGAACATGTGCCTCAGTGCTAGGTTTCAACAACTTCCTACATTCGTCTAGGACACCAGCTATAATAGCACAAATTACAGAAAAAGCATGCCTTATAATGAAATGCAGGACTTACAGTATCCGCCTCTTTCCCATCAATCATCTCCAAATCATCAAGAAACCATTTTTCAGATATTTCATATTTTTCATCAAGGCCTATTCTAAAGTGTTTTACCATAGATATTTGCACTTCTTCACCTTTTGTCACTGCAAGACAAAAAGGATTACATATATAATACATTTAGTAATTAAATATACATACATTCTATTTTTATACTAAAACACAAACAAAATAACAAAATTATAATTAAGACAATAAGAGGCAGATTAAAACACATTGATAAGAAGGAAAACAACAACTACAATCATATTTAAGACTTCATAAGTTGGAGCAACTGCCAACCAGAGGACCTCAGTATGTGAGACGATTGTACGTGAGAAGGCAATCCTGTAGGTAACCTAGGCCAGATCCTGCCTGATTTTGCAAGCTAAGCAAGATCAACCCTGGTTTATACTTGAATGGAAGACTGCCAACAAATATGAAGTGCTTTAGTCCACTGCTTCTTAAACTGTGAGTCCCAACCAATGAGGGATCCTCTTAGTTCAATGTTGAGATCACAAAAATTGGCAACAGTAAAAGGTTTCTAAATGCCACTACAGAAATTTGTTAGTACTGTAACAACATGCAGTGTTTACAATGGACACTGCCAAATTATTATTATTATTATTATTATTATTATTATTATTATTATTATTATTAGTAGTAGTAGTAGTATTACCTGCCTCTGCGGCTTTATCTATACATCATAAAAGGAAAATTGCCCTATTTAGCAAATCTTGAAAATGCTGATATATTGTAAGAATATGATTGATTTTTATACCTCTTTTATATACCTATATGCTTGGAGTCATATAAAAGAATTTCAGGTTGAAAGGGGTCACGATTGAAAAAAGTTTAAGATAGAATCATAGAATAATAGAGTTGGAAGAGATCTAATGGGCCATCCAGTCCAACCCACTGCCAAGAAGCAGGAAAATGCATTCAAAGCACCCGCGACAGATGGCCATCCAGCTTCTGCTTAAAAGCCTCCAAAGAAGGAGCCTCCACCACAGTCTGCGGGAGAGAGTTCCACTGCCGAACAGCTCTCACAGTGAGGAAGTTCTTCCTGATGTTCAGGTGGAATCTCCTTTCCTGTAGTTTGAAGCCATTGTTCTGTGTCCTAGTCTCCAGGGCAGCAGAAAACAAGCTTGCTTCCTCCTCCCTATGACTTCCCCTCACATATTTATACATGGCTATCATGTCTCCTCTCAATATGCTCTGCTTTAGTCTATATTTCAAAAGAAGGAAATAGCAAAACCACCTCTGCTATTCCTTGCCTAAGAAAATCTTACAAAATTCATGGGTGCCTTGTAAAGTCATGCACAACACATGACAGAGAACTGAACTGTGAAGTTCCTGACTCCGATAATGTCAGAACACAGAAAGGCCTACTAGGCTTCTTCTATACTGCCACATAGCATCCAGATTATCTGCTTGAACTGGGTTATACGGCAGTCTAGACTCATATAATACAGTTCAAAGCAGATAATGTAGATTATCTGCTTTGATAATCTAGATTATATGGCAGTTTAGAAGGGGCCTTCGTCTTCTACAATTGCCTACCTTTATGCTATACAGAAATAAATTGCTTTGGAGAGGCAGTCGCACCTAAAACATATAGATATATGTCAGTGTGTCTCATGCTATCTACTGTGTGGGACTGGCATTTTTTTTCCTCCAGTGTGCCAAAGTGTATATACTTTCAAGTTCCTGATGGCCTATGATGGTCCCATGAATTCCACAGCGTCTTTTAAGGAAAGAAATGTTCAGCAACTGCTTAGCATGAGCTTCCTCTGAAATTTAGGCTACCATAGCAGAATTTCTTTGCTGGTCTACTTTCCAAGTATTCACCAGGTGTGACCCTGTTTAGCTTCCAAGATCAGACAGGACCTGATGCCTCCAGTTTATCTTGGTGTAATAATGCTCCATACTTGTATCCATTGGCTACAGTTTTGCTACCCTAGAAACTTTCCAAAAATTAGTAGCTGATAGCTGCAGGATTTGAAATGGCATAAAAAATAAACATAATATTATGAAGCTAACAAAACTCAGATTTTGAAAAGAAAAAAAGCATGAAGTTGTGTCAAGATGGAGACGATTTTGTATTAAAACATCCATAAGTTTGCAACAACCAAGCACATTAATTTCAAAATTCAGGCTTGGTGTGAAGAAGCCCCTGGACATCAAAGTTTAAGGCTGAATTCAAGGGGACTGCAATGCCATCAAGCTCAGGCTGAATCCCAATGCCCTTGTCTGCCTTCTGGCTGATCCTCTAGCTGCATCTCTGTCTTCTCCAAATTGTGCTCCAGTTTGTTTGCTATCATCTATTCTATACACATTCAATAATGAAGTATTGATGGGCTGGTTTTTTTTTTAAAAAACAACAACAACAACAACACTGTGCAATGTCAATTTATGGGCACAATCCAAGGTAATTTGTTTGCCTTCTATTAGCAAGCACACTCTGTCTCGTGCCCTCAGCACAATGCATTAACATGAAGGGTGTTGAAAATAAAAACGTAAAAGATTAGTCAATGATGAAAAGTAAAATCTGTTGCCTAAACCTACTTCCATATTTCTCGATGTTGTGTGCCTTCAAATTGATTTTGACTCATGTACATTCTAAGATCAACCTATCATCAGATTTTCTTGACAAGATTTGTTCAGAAGGGATTTGCCTTTGCCTTCCTCTGAAGCTGAGTGAATATGATTTCTCAGTGATCTCCCCCCACCTCTGGAACTCCCTCCCTAAAGTATGATAGCCTCCTCTCCCTTCTCCTTTAAAAAGCTATTTAAAACACATCAATGCAATTTAGCTTATGGAGAGGAGAAGGATTAAGTACATCTATATGCACCCTCACCTCACTGCTAACACCTTTTAATCTGCTATTCACCATCTCCCCTCAAACAAGTTTTAGTCAAATTTCAGAGATTTTTAATGAGATTTAATGACTTAATATGTTTGTAATTATGTGTATTGTGTTATGTCTTGTTTACTTAAGATGTTTTATAATTTAATGAGTTTTTGATTTTTTCATTTATTATTGTCGGCACTGAATGTTTGCCACTGTGTATTTTGTTATAAGCCACCCTGAGTCCCTTTGGGGAGATAGGGCGAGCTATAAATAAAATTTCATTTTATTTCATTTCAAAGTTGTTTAGCACTTTCTTCTATTTGGTTCTTTTACTGTGATATTCAAAAAATCTCAAATTGTGTGGATTTTATCTCGTCTTTCTGTTTCTCATAAAGACTTACGTAGATAAAATGGCTAGAACAGCTTGTTCTTTGTTAACCAGGTGATACATTGGAATCTATGAATTATGGTGCAGATGAATATGCCACAATAACATATTAAATATTTTATGTGCTGGCCCTTCTCTGTAATAATATTTTACTTTCTAAAGTGGGGCAGGAGAGAGGAAGCTACTGATATGTCTGTGAAATCATATTGCACAACCAAAGTATTTTTTTTAAAAAAAACATCCTTGGAATCACAACTAACAATATGAAGACATTTGATAATTCATATGCTCCTTCTCCTCCTCAGAAACATAAGGAACTATCTGTAGGCAATAACTTCAATATTAAATGCTGTCACTCTATATCAATTTCAGTACAGAGTGACTATGCAATGAACCATATCTTCAGTTCAACTATGCTTTCTGACATTTACTGATGATGCCTAGACATTTGATTATACATACACATTCTCAGAGAAATTGTGTATTAATTTTATTTTATTCCATTTACAGTAGAGTCTCACTTATCCAACGTTCTGGATTATCCAACGCATTTTAGTAGTCAATGTTTTCAATGCATTGTGATATTTTGGTACTTAATTTGTAAATACAGTAATTACTACATAGCATTACTGCGTATTGAACTACTTTTCTGTCAAATTTGTTGTATAACATGATGTTTTGGTGCTTAATTTGTAAAATCATAACCTAATATGATGTTTAATAGGCTTTTCCTTAATCCCTCCTTATTATCCAACATATTCGCTTATCCAACATTCTGCCAGCCCATTTATGTTGGATAAGTGAGATTCTACTGTACTTTGTTCATTATTTTTAAGCCCATAGAGTTCTAACTTAATCGTCCATATGTTTTGAACCAGCACAATGTTAAAAATATTGTATACAGTCAGTCCTCCATATCCATGGGTTCTGTGTCCATGGATTCAATCAACCAAAACTTGAAGATATCCCAAAAGCAAAACTTGATTTTGCAATGCATCAAGCACTAAACAAATATGTAGGCATACCCTTCTGCAGTCTCCCGCCATTTCCCAGTTTGTCTCTCAAACAGGTTTGAATTGTTTACAAAATTATGCATGTTTTACTACATCTGCACTTCCACAGATTTTTTAAAATATCCACTGAAGATCCTAAAACCAAACCCCAACAGATGCTGAGTGCTCAGTGTAGATAGATTTAAGGAATCAACATACACAATTGGTACATCTATATAGCTTCATTTCTGTGGAGCTGTCCAGCGTGCTGAAAAGGCTTCGACCGTCAATGCAGGATTAGGAATAGAATACCATAAAAGAAGAATCCAAACAGGACAAGCACACTCCCAATATGGAAATCATTAAAGTTTTCTGTCTGAGAGTGATAATCAGGGACTGAGCTAGTAAGATATTTCTTTTCACAGTTATTTTGTATTACTGTGAAACTTTATATTAAAGTGTGGGTTTTGCTTGAAGCACTGTGTGGTAAAAGAAGATTTTTTAAAAAAGCAGAAAGCATGCAGGTATTTCTAAATACACAGTTTCCTTAAGATTCTTGGGACATACAAAGAAGAAATATATGTCTATGTTTTCTTGTTATATCAGGATAGATGAAATCCTGTTGGTTAGTCTCAACTAGAGTGGACCATTGACAACAGCAGGCACACAAGTGACCAGAGCAGATGAAGGGAGGTCCAGTTTTGGCCTGACTCAACCATCTAGATTGCTCCCCTATGTGGAAAACTATGTGGAAGCTTCACAGCAATACGAGATAATTGGGGAAAGAAATATGTTTTTACAATCCAGACTCACATGCATGTGTTTATTGTCGCCACTGCTTTGAAATCCAGCTGGAGCTAATGAAATATTTTTTAAAATACTATAATAATAATAATAATAATAATAATAATAATAATAAGAAGAAGAAGAAGAAGAAGAAGAAGAACAACAACAACAACAACAACAACAACAACAACTTTATTCGGATATCCCACCACCACTTTCCTGAAGCGACTTGGGGCAGCTTACACATGGCATAAAAATGTCTAAAAACAGAACATTAAACAGAACACACTATAAAATGCAATTAAATAAAAAATAAGCATATAAAACAAGATCTTAAAACTCATTTAAAATGGTGCTCATCTGGAGGTAAGCTACTATAAACATGGTCAGGCTGTAAACAATGGCAAGGGAATGAGATAAGTGTAAAGCCGAAGCCATGGGATGAGGGCATGGGATGTAGTGTAAAGCTGCATAACAACTGGATAGAACAACTAGGGACTAAGCAGTCTCAAAAGCTTGTCTTCAATCTCAAAACCAGGTCTTCAGGTCCTTATGGAAGGTGGACAGTGCAGGGGCTTGCCTAATTTGCCTGGTGAGGGAGTTCCAAAGGCGGGGGGCCACCACTGAGAAGGTAATTTCCTTTGTCCCCACCAACCACGCTTGTGACAGTGGTGGGACTGAGAGGAGGGCCTCCCTGGCAGATCTTAGAGCACACACTGGTTCATGGGAGGGGGGATGCAGTCACGAAGATAGGCAAGACCCAAACCATTTAGGCCTTTTTAGGTAATAACCTGCAATTTAAATTTATTATTTATTTATTTACAGCATTTATATTCCGCCCTTCTCACCCCAAAGGGGACTCAGGGTGGATCACATTACACATATAGGCAACATTCAATGCCTTTTAACATAGAACAAAAACAAACAAACATAGGCTCCGAGCGGGGCTTGAACTCATTACCTCCTGGTCAGAGTGCTTCATTGCAGTTAATTGCACTGGCTTGCTCTCCCGCCTGCGCCACAGCCCGGGCCCAAATTTGAAGCTTATCAGCAGCCAATGGAGCTGTTTTAGTAGGGGCATCGTGTGTTCCTTATAGTTAGCTCCAGGTAGTAGCCTGGCTGCCGATCTCTGCACCAGTAGCAGTTTCTGAGCCTTCTTCAAAGGCAGCCCCACGTAGAGTGCATTCCAGTAATCCAGTCTGAATGTAACTAAGGCATGGACCACTATGGCCAAGTCAGGTTTTTCGAGGTACAGTCACACCTGGTGCACAAGCTTTAACTGTGTGAAGGCCTTCCTGGCCACCGCTGACACCTGAGCTTCAAGCATCAGCTCTAAGTCCAAGGGGGTTCCCAGATTGTGGACCTGTGTCCTCAGGGGAGTGTGACCCCGTCGAGCACAGGTTGCCATCTTATACACCACTCAGACCTGCAACTGACCAGGAGGATCTCTGTCTTGTCTGGATTAAGCTTCAGCTTGTTAGCTCTCATCCAGTCTATCACAGCTGCCACTAGCACATATGCCTGGCATTGCCCGGATCTTATTGGGACCACTACCCCCTGCTATTATTCCTTCTTTCTCTCCCCACATGCCCTTCCTTCCTTCTGTTTTCTTTCTTTTTCCTTCCCCCTCCCCTCTCCAGTCCGTTCTTTCCCTTCTTTTCCTCTTTTCTTTCTTCCTTCCCTTCCCCTTTCTCCCTTTTCCAGATCTGAGATGGCTCTACAATGTCTTTATGGCAATATAAAACATTGTGGTTCTTTCCTTCTTTCTTCCCCTCATATACATGCTACTTTTCTTTCCCACAGAGAGCCTAGCTTCACCTACCAACAGCCAATCTAGTGACATCACAGAGGGCCACTTCACCTAGCAACAGTATTTGTGGTATAACTAGACAGACAAACAACCATATCAGAATAAATAAAGTAACAGCCAAAGAAATCAGCAATAAATGTGCCACTTTATGGTGCATAGCTTCTCTAATGCAATTGCTTCATAAATTTGGAAGATTCTACATTTTATGGAAAGGACTACATGCCTATGAGTTGCCTCTGACAATCAGATTAACTTGCAATAGTCAGATGAGACTGCAGCATACCCTTGACTCCATATCTTCTGTGCATTCGGTGGGTGTCTGGAAAGATTTATTATGCAATTTCAAAAAAATCACATCTTCTGTTAAATTGCTTGTTTAGATTTGCTTCATATTATGAACTTTAATGAATGGCCTCCAGAATGCTTGCATAGATGTTGGCCCTTATCCCTGTGGAATTTGTTTTCAAGTATATGAGATTAATATTGCCATTTCGTGCCACAAGTCTAATGATACTGGCAAAGACCCAAATAACTACTTTAGGCACAGTCAAAATCTTGATGATGCCCAGAGGGATTTTTGAATTCCATGTCATCTTTGAACAAGAGATCGCTATGCAATATCGCAAACTGCATTTGAAAGACAAAATGATTAATGACAAGGAATTGTAGATAGTGGATTAAAAATGTAATGTCATGGCCCTTTGGAGCTAATTTACCTACTTTTTTCAAACGTGGCTACAGCTATGAAAAAACTTCACTCTGCAATAATGTGTTGAAAAACGGATGATTACACAGTTGTTCTCTGTATAAACTTGATGTTAAACAAACTGACTGATTTGAGCTCCTTTTCAATTAATAGGGCTGTTAACATCAGGGCAGAGGTGGTTCAACCACCAGGCCAACTAGGCAGTTGCCTGTGGTGCCATCTTGTTGGGGGCGCCATTGAGGCAACTCCTGTCTCCTGCGGCCTGCCTCCGCAAGGTATTGAACTGCTTTTTCTGTTGATTTGTTGTAAAACATGATGTTTTAGTGCTTAATTTGTAAAATCTTAATGTAATTTGATGTTTAATAGGCTTTTCCTTCCTTAATCCCTCCTTATTATCAAACATTTTCGCTTATCCAATGCTTTTACTTTTCAGTGATTGGTTTGGGGGGGGGGGGGGGCGCCAAAATTCTGTTCGCCTACACTTGAAAAATACCTAGGGCCAGCTCTGCATCAAGGTGAAAACGTATGTAAACAAAACAAGGAATGTAAATCTTAAAGAAGGTATCAATTATTTTTGCCTCGCACTTTAGCAAATAACTAGTGGATATAGGTGGGAAATATGGAGCCCTGGTGGCGAAGTGTGTTAAAGCACTGAGCTGCTGAACTTGCAGACTGAAAGGTCGCAGGTTGAAATCCTGGGAGCGGAGTGAGCGCCCGCTGTTAGCTCCAGCTTCTGCCAACCTAGCAGTTCGAAAACATGCCAATGTGAGTAGATCAATAGGTACTGCTCTGGTGGGAAGGTAACGGTGCTCCATGCAGTCATGCTGGCCACATGACCTTGGAGGTGTCTGCAGACAACGCCAGCTCTTCGGCTTAGAAATGGAGATGAGCACCAACCCCCAGAGTCAGACATGACTGGACTTAACGTCAGGGAAAATCTTTACTTTTATCTTATAGGTGGGAAATAGGAGCCCCTGGTGATGCAGCAGATTAAACCTCTGAGCTGCTGAACTTGCTGACCGAAAGGTTGGCAGTTTGAATCCGAGGAGTGGAGTGAGCTCCCGCTATTCGCCCCAGCTTCTGCCAATCTAGCAGTTCGATACCATGATAAATTTGAATAGATCAATAGGTACCTTTTCTGCAGGAAGGCAATGGCGCTCCATGCAGTCATGCTGGCCACATGACCTTGGAGGTGTCTACAGACAATGCCAGCTCTTTGGCTTAGAAATGGAGATGAGCACCAGCCCCCAGGGTCAAATACAACTAGACTTAATGTCAGGGGGAAACCTTTACTGTTACTTGTAGGTGGGAAATAAGGAGAGAGGTTCAGAAGAATGTCTGAATTTATACTTGGCATTTGAAGAAACTGCAAAGGAGATGCTTGAATTAGCCTAGAAAAACCAAGGGTGAAACTACACTGGTTGGATAATCGGTGCCATGTCTGGATCAGAAATGATCCAACCTTCCCTTGATTCAGCCACACACTATTTGCTGAACCCCATGTGGCGTTGCGTTGGTGTCCATACAGTTCAGCCAGGCCAAGACTGTTATGGCTCCACTGGGCCGTCACCCCTTCTCCCAATGGCTGCAGAGCTTTACACGGGCTTCTGTTCACTGCGGGCACCTCAATCTGATATCAATGGAGGTGATTATGCAACCAGGAAAAAGGCGGAGGCTGACCTTGCCATGTTCTTCCTGGTCGCATCGATGCCTCTATTGATATCAGAATGACTATGAGCTCCCAGCATCTCTGTGGCTGGCTTGGAGTAGTAGTGACACAAGCACCATCCATCTCTTTTTCACTGTGCTGATGAGAATGGGGGAAGGTGATGGCAGTGATACGTTGTCTGGACAGGAGACCTGTCTGAATCAGTCTGGAGAACAAGCCCTATGAGGAGCGGCTTAAAGAGCTGGGCATGTTTAGCCTGCAGAAGAGAAGGCTGAGAAGAGACATGATGGCCATTATCTGAGCTTGTTTTCTGCTGCTCTGGAGACTAGGAGGCGGAATAATAGCTTCAAACCACAAGAAAGGAGATTCCACCTGAACATTAGGAAGAACTTCCCAACTGTGAGAGCTGTTCAGCAGTGGAACTCTTGAACTCGAATATATGGCAGTGTGGACTCAGGGCCCTTCCACACAGCCCTATATCCCAGAATACCAAGGCAGAAAATCCCACAATATCTGCTTTGAACTGGGCTATCTGAATCCCCACTCAGATAATGTGGGATTTTCTGCCTTGATATTCTGGGATATAGGGCTGTGTGGAAGGGCTCTGGGTCTGCATTTTCTGGAGGTCTTTGGAAATACAGGTACTTAGTAATGCATTTAAAAGCTTATATTTGTTTTTTAATCACAGCCAGCACCCCAAATATATTAGACAACAGAGTAGACAGTGTTCATGTTTTTAACAATATGCAGATGACAAATAAGCTATTTTAAAGAGAAAACATTATGCAATAGAAATCTTGAGTCAATGTTATGTATTTTTAAAAATACAAATATGCAGACATACTTTGGCTGCAGAATTAAATACTTTGTGATATAGATGTTTATCATGTTAGAAAAAAATTAACAGATCTCTCACGCATAAAAACACTACCGATTAGAATATTTCTTAAATTATCAAAATGGCCCATTAAGCGATAAAACAGGGCAGTAAGTTATGTAGCAAAAGGAGTGACTTTTATGAGCCACAAAACATTAAGGTTCAGAGAAGTGCATTAAACATTTTGTTGGCCATGCTGACACAGTAAGCAAAAACAAAACAATGTTCTCTTATAATTACCAGAACTTAGAAGCCTAGACAAAGCACACAAGATCCAAAGAGCAATGTTTGCAATGCCCTCTGTCTGAATGTATTTGACACAGTAAAAATATTGGACTTTGTCTCTTAAAATACAACCACACATGTACAGCTTTCTAATTTCTGTTTTAGCAATATAACTCCATTTATGTAAATACTGTTCACAGTTCTTGGAGGACATAAGAGACCTGTAAACATATGAGTGTGACCACTTTTTAGAGTAGGGCACCTGAAAAAAAACCCAGAATGTGCTAATCTGGAAATAAATTTAGCAGGAATTACTTCTTATTATGTTTAATGGCACAAACAGAACTGGACAAGTGGGTTGTCAGTTTCTCCAGCACGGTATTAAAACTGTCTTCCAACAACACACACAGTGGGAGGAAATTAGTACTTGCAAACGTATTATTGCTGAAATTCCAGTCATACTTACTTGGAAGTGAACTTCATTGAATTCTGAGCAATCTACTTCTGTGCAAAAGCATAGGTGTGCATGCACGGGACAGTACGTAAACAAGATTTTATTGGAAAATTATATTACTTCTTTGAAGGATGGGATAACATCTTACCCCTAAATGCCTGAGAGATTTTTTAAAAATCCTGGTCCCGGCCAAATTTAAAGACAGTCCCATTGATTTCAGTGCATTTTAATTCCATGATAAGGTGCTGCTTTACTTGGAATTAAATGCTGCTTACTGGAACATAAATACAATCAATGGATAACACAAACGACAACATTTATATTAATGTTTGTGTTCTACTCACTTCACACAGATTGTAACACACGACATATATAACAACCCTTTATGTAAGTACGTCATGCTTTGATCCAAAATAAACTTAGAAACAGGAATTCCTAGCTCGAAGGCATTTCAGTACACCAGAATTAAATCCTAGAGGCTGTATATAGTCCCTGTCGTGTTTACCTGAAGCACAGAGGTAGAAGCGGTCTTGGCCCGAACACTCAACTTCAATGAATTCATGCAAGCTTTGCCCAAGTGATTTGAAGAGCTTCTTGTTGAGATCCTCCTTCACCAGAGATGACATTGCCTTGGCTCCGCTCACAGTGGATGTTACTTGTTTGTTTCCACTCCTCTTCTTTGTTTTCCTTCTTGGGTCTGTCCAGGACTTTGGTTCGGCCACAAAGCAATCAAGCCACTGTTTCTTGCATCCAGCTGCCCACTTGGCTGGACAGAAGGGCAGCAGCAGTAGCAGCCCCACTCAATGTCCAGTCCAACAGAAGAGGCTTCCCTGCTCTGACATACTTTGCTGATTTGATGAGAGATTCTTTCCTATGGGTCTTAGAACCCCCCTGACTGTCATAAGTCAGAGGCATCTTTAATACCAAAGCAGTAATTTGCACTAACTCATTTTGATTCCATTATCCCAGTCAGTTAACAGCTGCCCGGAGGTATTGATTGGGGTGATCTTCCATTAAGGATATTACCACCGGCGAAAAGAAGAGACAGGAGCAAGCACTGCATCTCCTCGCCTGCCCTCGTCGGCAACACTGCTGCTGTTTCTGAACACTTAATTTCTCCCACAAGTCTACATGCATCACTTCAGAAAGCAGAGCCAGCCAGTTTTGGCTCCAAACATCCCACCAATTGAGAAAGCGTTCCAGTACTAAATCCAGATCTCCACTCTTAGGTCACCACCAGAAAAGTGCTGGCGGGGAGATTATCATCCAAGATACAATATTGCGAAAACTAGTATTTCCCTTGTAACTCTTTCCTTACTAGTATTTTATTCCTATTTTATCCTACTTTTACAATATACCAGTGCTGGAATTCATTTTATCTATGAGGAATAATTCAGTTGATTTCCCCTTGCCCAAAGCTTAACAGAAATGACATACCAAAGATTCTGCTGAAATTTCTGAATTTCTATGCACCCTTGGATGTGTCAATGACTTTCCTTCTAAACTACATGTTAAAATCAACACAACATTTTCCTTCCCATTTTAGAGTTCCATGATGAAAAAAAGGCAAGACGTGCTAAATCTGCCCGCTCTCCTAGTCGAATCAACTGAGCCTTATGAGCAACTGTTAGGACTGCAAAGAGCATCTGCATACACAATTGATTTTAAATAATTTCTCCAAGGTTTTTCCGTCCTCATTAGGATAACTGCTTCCTCTTTTCTGACCCCTGCCCTCAGAAAGTTCTAGCAACAAGTGCCCACTTAGGCCATCTGCAAAATAGTTGCTTTAGTTATTAGTATATCCTGTACTATATTAGTTGAAACATACATTCAATCCAATTTTAACTTCCTCTCTTTCACCTTCTTGTGTAAAAATGGATTGCAGAAAGGGTCACACCCTGAGGAGAGTTACTGAGAAGCATTTTGAAAAAATGCTTCTGGAGTGGGTGATTGAGAGAGAGAAAAAGAAAACCAGTAATGGGGATGGTATGGTAATAATTTCCTCACATGCCAAATATTTCAAGATTTCTTTCAATAATAATAATAATAACTTTATTCTTATATCTCGTCCTATCTCCCCAAAGGGACTCGGGGCGACTTACATGAGGACCAAGCACAGTAGAACAAACATTAAAATATTTCACTATAAAATACATTTGCATTATAAAACATTAAACACATAAAACATATAAAACATCATAAAAACATGAACTCAACAACAACTGATAACCAGTAGCCAAGAACAGTGAATGACCAGCTTTTTCAATTTCAAAAGCAGCTTTTGAAATCAAAAAAGGCTATTAGACTGCTGTTGTGCCCGTAGTATACCACTTGGATCTTAGTTGGCTGAGTTCTGATAGTAGCTTTGGTTGCCATCCAGAACAGAAGTGACTATTTCCCTCTCTACAGAGCGTTACCTATTGATCTACTCACATTTGCATGTTTTCATATCTATATGTAGATATGAACAGGATTGAGCTGCATGTGCCAGCCATAAAAATCCATTTCAGGTTATGTTTTCTGAATTCTGACTACAGAATTTATGAAGAAGTACTGACTGGAATTTCCTTTTTTCCCAACCCCATGTTTTCCTAGATATGTCAAAAAGTGGTGGTGAGGAGGAAAGGATTATGAAGCTCAACACATTTTTCAAATCTTCAAGGTAAAGGTAAAGGCTTTCCCCTGACTTAAGTCTAGTCGTATCTGACTCTGTGGGTTGGTGCTCATCTCTGTTTCTAAGCCGAAGAGCTGGTATTGTCCGTAGATACCTCCAAGGTCATGTGGCCAGCATGACTGCATGGAGTGCTGTTTCCTTCCTGTTTTTGAATTGCTGGGCCCCAGAGGCTGGGGCTGACAGCAGGAGCTCACCCCACTCCCCAGATTCGAACCACTGACTTTCGATCAGCAAGTTCAACAACTCAGCGATCTAATCCACTGCGCCACTGGAGGCTCCCTCTTCCTCAAGACTCCACTTGAATAAAACCAAGTTGCAACTGTGGTTTAACACCAGGTTTGAAATTGGTTAAGTGTCCTTCACTAGGGTAGATTTTGAATCATTATATTTGACTTAATCTTTTATTTATTTATCTGAATTGTATCCTTCTTTTCTTTCTAAATTGAGATTCAAGGAGCTTAATAAAAATAATTTTCTCATTAAACTATCTTTGTTTTATCATTCCTCAAACGTCCACCCTACAGAGTGAGACAATAAAACTGTTCACACCTAGAACTCTTTTGATTTGTTGTGTTCACATTCCCTTGATAACTGTGCCCACTAATTTTCTTTGGATGCTGAAACTGTATTTCTACATGCTCAACCAAAATGTTAATTGCCTGTAATGCTAGAAGTACAGGGTCTGAAGTAGATGTTTATTAGATTGTCACAATTTCAAACTGAGGGCAATGCTTTCATTTTGCAATATCTATTCCTGCACCCTTGCTTTATATACCACTCCCTTCAGTCATCACAACATCTTAAAATATGCTATTTAATTCCTTTCACAGAGTGTCAGCATATCCATGATTTTATCACAGAAGCGTACAGTGATCAGTGGCCACTCAAAAAGGTTTGTATTTTGTATTTTGAGCTTTGGGAGTTCTTTTGTAACATTGCGTGGACAAATATTCTTTCTAGCAGAAAACAAAGGACTGCGGTGAGCACAGCGGGTTAAACCACCTGCTACTTAAAATCTTGTTGAAGGGAAGGTCGGCAATTCAAGCCGTGGGTTGGAGTGAGTTCTGGCCATCAGCCCTAGCTTCTGCTTACCTAGCAGTTCGAAAACAGCAATGTGAGTAGATAAATAGGTACCGCTTCAGCAATAAAGTAAAAGGTGCCCCTGAAAACATGCCGGCAAATTCAATCAGGAAGGTGTCCATGGACAATAGCCTCCTTGGTGTGGAAAATAGAACAACAGCACCTCCCCATGGCCGAGTCGAGCTCAGCCTCCAGATGTGGGAGATGAAAAAGTGGGAAGCCTAGCCCCTGTCTATGTACCGTCTGTCTTTGTTGTTAATTGTGTAATGGCATTGAATGTTTGTCATACATGTATTCTGTAATCTGCTCTGAGTCCCCTTGGAGAGACAGAGTGAAATATAAATAAAATGTGTGTGTGTGTGTATGTATATGTATATCAATGATGTTTCGAAACTAAGAGATACACAAATGACAAGACAACCAATGCTTTTGTCCCAGTGGAGTTAAAATAATAGCCCATTTTAACATAAATATTAATAAGTAATTGAATAGAGAGTTGGTCTGTTTTTTAAATTTTGCCAGCTCTCCCCAACCTCCAATAGCCATTGTATTAACTGTGATCTGATGTGCTGACAGGCAGAAATCAAATAACACAAATGCTTCTGGCATGGAAATACAGTGGTAAGAGAAACTATACCTGTTGCAATCCTGTTAAGCAACTGTTTCAAAGACAGAAATTTGGTGGTGTGTTTGCTGTGGTTTCTATGTTTGTCTAAGATGAGGAATGCTTTTAAGATAGCCTTTGTGTTTCCGTCCTTGCTTCTTTACGCTGAGGGGTGGTTGAGTAGAAGGACAACCCCTTTGTCGGGGCTTTAGGTTTTGTTCTCTGTTACCAGAAGAACCAACACACAGTTACTGAAGAGATTGGTAGTGGAGACTGAGCCATGGATAATATCACAGAGCAGGGAGAGGTAGGCACTCCATCCACTCAGGACCCTTTCACACTATAAATCTAGTTTTACTGCCATGTCTGCACCTTGGGGAATCCTGGAGTTTCTTGTTTGTTGATTTGCTAGAGCTCTCTGAATGAAAAGTCTAAATGTGGGATATGTAATGTTCCGCCCAGCATTATATGTCCCAGAATGTAATAGGAAGTTGTTAAGGCAGTTGATATAATCTGTCATACTGTATGAGGATTGTACTGTACTATCATTGAAAGAAACACTCTCCTTCCCCATTCTGTATTCTTTCCATCTTCAAGCGTGTCTTTTCATTTACAGTCAGTGGCAAGAGTATCATCGGGGAAGCAACGCTTCTGTAGAGCAGCCACAACAATTGCTCACCTCTGCGGACTGGTATTGAAAGGGAAAAGGTAACTTACTCCTCCGGTTGGCTCCACTTTCCATATAGTTTCGGGGGCAGATTCATATATAATTTAAAAATAATAATATTGGTGGTTAAGGATCATAGCTGAATTTGAAAAGGCTACCTAGTCTGATGTGTGGAGGACTCCACTCCATAGTAATAATAACTAATAAGGCCGGAATCTATTCTGCATAATAATGCAGTTCAAACTGCATTATTTGGCAGTGTAGATCTAGCCTAAGAGAAATGCTGTCTATTGTCTATCTATATTGCAATGATACTAGAAAATCATGTCCTTCAGATACATCACATATTAATCTGTATCCTCCTTTTTATATACAGTAGAGTCTCACTTATCCAATATAAACGGGCCAGCAGAATGTTGGATAAGCGAATATGTTGGATAATAAGGAGGCATTAAGGAAAAGCCTATTAAACATCAAATTAGGTTATGATTTTACAAATTAAGCACCAAAACATCATGTTATACAACAAATTTGACAGAAAATGTAGTTCAATACGCAGTAATGCTATGTAGTAATTACTGTATTTACGAATTTAGCACTGAAATATCATGATGTATTGAAAACATTGACTACAAAAATGCGTTGGATAATCCAGAACGTTGGATAAGTGAGACTCTACTGTAACAGTCAAATATCAGTTAATGATTAAAAGTAACTACCTAATGAGAAGATTTTTTTTTTCATGTCAGGAGCAACTTGAGAACCTGCAATTCGCTTCTGTTGTGAGAGAATTGGCTGTCTTTAAGGATGTTGCCCAGGGGATGCCTGGGTGCTTGATGTTTTACCATCCTTGTGGGAGGCTTCTCTCATGTCCCCGCATGGGAAGCTGGAGCTGACAGAGGGAGTTCACCTGCTCTCCCCAGATTCAAACTACCTACCTTTCAGTCAGCAGTCCTGCCAGCACAAGAGTTTAACTCATTGTGCCACCAGGGGCTCCAATGAAAAGATGATTACAAGAACAGAATGAATTCTTTGGAGGTGGGGTAGAATAAAAAAAATCATTGTTTAAACACTATTTTAGAGTTATATCATATCCTACTTCTCTTTCTTCTCTAGATATATTGGAAGGAGTCCTGTAGTACAATGGGCCACATTTTACCTGCAGAGGCAGATAAGAGTCCGACGTGACCTCTTGTTTAACATCAGTGATTATTCAAAAAGACATGATGTGAGTATGTCTGTTCTTTCATATTATTTTATTTTCCAAGGTCCCTTCTACACTGCCATATAATCTGGATTATCAAATCAGATAATCCACATGATCTGCTTTGGATTGGATTATCTGAGTCTACACTGCCATATAATCCATTTCAAAGCAGATAATGTGGATTTTATATGGCAGTGTAGACTCAGATAAGAGAAATTATGGAACCTCCAGGACATGCTGGATCCCAGCATGAGTAGAGCCACAAGATTCCATATAACTCTCTTGGGACATGATTTATTTGCCTTGTGGGCAGGAATCTTGTTTAGCTTTATATAGGGTAACTCTTTGTAATTCTTTTGTCAGTTTAATTATATTTTAAACTTTTTTGTGATGTGCTATGACTTTTAACTGCATCTGATTTAGTTTTTATAAAAAGTGAGATGATGTTAAAAACATTCAATAATTAAATCTGTTTTCTGCTGCTGTGTCTACTTCTTTTGCTATGGTTGGCTTTTCAGTAGTACCTCTATATTACTCTATCATTATTATTACATTTATTATTTTACTCTATCATTATTGTTATTATTACATTTATTATTTTACCCTATTTATTATTATTGGAAGGATACGTAAGCACATTTACACTGAAGAAGGTTAGAGTAATGATTTAATCGAAGTTGGATAGTCTTATCTCAAATTACAGTTTTATATAAATATTCAAAAACGTTTAACCTACTGATGCCTCAATTAATGTAATTTTGTTGGTATCTATTTTTATTTTTATTCTTGAAATTTACCAATAGCTGCTGCATTTCCCACCCTTGGCTTATCCTCGAGTCAATAAGTTTTCCCAGTTTTTTGTGGTAAAATTAGCTGCCTCACCTTATATTTGGGTCAGCTTATACTCAAATATATACAGTACATTTCATTAGATGACCAAGCAGTAATTGAGAGCTGATATCATGGATGGGTCATCTCTGTTACAATAGAATTAATGGCATTATAATATTTTATAAGCGTGAGCAATTTATCCGTTCCTTCCCTCCCTGCCACAAAGAATTATATTGAACAGCATTCTGGTTCCAGCACTGGTTTACCAAATCATACATCCCAGGTCATATGCACTTGAGAACAGCCACTATATTTTCTAATTTTGAATAGTTGTAAGTTCAAAATGCATATCTGATTTTGGACATGGACCCAGAAAATTGACCCAATGGCACAAGTTATGAACTCTCAGCTTCCTCTCCTTAACTGTAACACAGAGGGCTATTTAGGAGCTGTTAACATTTGTACAGAACATAACATTTTGTAATATCATGCCTAGTGGTGGTTCACATACCCCATCCTAAGTACTTATTTTTCTGCCAGAAGAAATCCCATTTTCATACTCAATAAGCAATATATTAAAAATCAACAAAAACAGATGAAATAGTTTATCGTATTTTAAAAACACTGCTTTTTATAAGAATATTTCTGTCTGATCATTCGGTCTTAAGGTTCAGATTTTTCTTTATTCAGTAGTGAAAAATCAGCATATTAGTGGGGAGATGCAAGCTGAACTGTGTTTTTGTTGCGATCAAGGTGATCAACAGCTCCAAGATTAAAAGCTTAAACTGGAAAGTGTGCTTGAAAAATTAATCACAGCTTGTGTCCAGGGAGAATTTCTTGCAACGAGTGGAAAGTATGCTTCCTTCTCCTATAAAGAGTGGGTGGGTTTCCAGCAATTGCCACCCTTGTGCCACATTACATCCAATTTTACAGTGTCCCTTGATCCTGAAAGGGCTTGTTTTGAGACCAGTTGGCTACCACTTAACAGGAATGTGAGTGGGGAAGCTCCATAGCTTGAGCAGAACTTGTAAACTCTGCTTGTGGTTCTCTAGATTCAAGTCAATGAAAGAGGGGGGAAATCTTGATGAAATTGCATGATAATTCTGCATTTTTCAGAAAAGGGGATGTCTGTAACAAGGATGGTTATTCATAAGACCAATCTCTTCAGTTGATTAAATATGCAAGGAAGACAGTGCACTCTCTCTTGTTGCTCTCTATGTGTGACTTTTCAAAGACCTTGGTCAAATGGAGAGGCTTTCCTCTTCACATCACCACCCTCTTTGCATCTTTTCTGCTACTACCTTACAGGGCACCTGAACTGGACTTCTATTTGCATGGATAGCCTTGCTTCAGTCTATATTTTGCTAACCTCCTGAATTGTGTGTATGCAGGGCTGCCTTTGGAAGTAATCTGGAAATACCAGTTAGCCTTCTTGATGCCATATTTTTTGTACTGACTGAGATGATACGTTGTAAACGTACCACACTAGTTATTTGTCCTTTGTTGCCTTCTGATCCATTTTGTGGCCCAGTTTGATGTGCATTGCATTGCATCAAAGTATCCCCAGGGCCCATCTCCACGGAGATCCAGATTCCACAGGGATACATGCTGTGGTCCCAAACCACATCAGCAGTGGAGCAGAGTCCTTGTCACCCAGTGGGGCCAAATCTGGTTCAGCTCTATTAGACAGTCACCTTTTCCATTGTTTGTCACCATGGCAGTGGCCACAAAGCTCTGGAGAGCTCCTGGTCATCACCGTGCGGGGCACCAAAACACAGAAGCAGGATTGTAGCTTGCTTCTAGGAAACAATCAATTCAAGATAAACACAGAGCTGAATGAGATACCCATGACTGCAATGTACACATTTAGATTGCTCAGAGCAGGTTAAAGTATCTAAGGAAATGCTATAATCAATGATAACAACACTGGATAATGTTTACATTTAATTTGTTTAGCAGAAGAATTTTTTTGAAAAACTTAAGCGTCTGTTATGTATCTGTCCAAAACAAAGAAGTCAGCAAGATATTCTGAAGGTAAGAAAGAAAAAAAGACCAAAAAAATCACTTAAAATGCTAAAATGGCTTAAATAAGCAAAATAAGCAAGTAACTCGTTTCACTGAATAAACATAAGAATTCTTTGTTTTTCAAAAACTAATTCTTATGCTCTTGTTACACCAAAGAGAAACTTCATTATTTGTAACATATTACTTATGAGTTCTGAGACATAACTGCTACCACAGTTGTATGATATTACCGGGGGGGGGGGGGGGGGGGGAGGGGGGGGATAACATGAAAAGTAGAAATGTATACTGAATTTGTCACAAAATATTTGTAGATAATTCTTGCTATGAAAAATATTTGGCCACAGTCCTTCCAAATTAAACATCATTCAACTCCTCCGTTTCATTAATAATATTGCATTTACTTTTTTAAAAACACAGTCTTATTTCATCTCCTAATCCCTAGATAGATAATAGCATTTTTCATACAAACAAGTTCTGCTGATATTAATACAAGGGTTGTACTGAATGTAATGCCTGTCAGGTCATAAAATCTTTATAGGATTGGGGATGTAAGGCAAGTGTGGCTCTACTGATCATCCCACTTGTGCAAGAACCTCCCCTATTGCCAAATAATTGCAGAGTCATGGATTTCATGGTATACCTAGATTGTTTCTGTAGTGTTTTCTTATGGGTGACTTGCAGGTTGGGTTGCTGACCTGAAGGTTGCCAGTTTGAATCCAACCTGGGAGAGCATGGATGAGCTCCCTCTGTCAGCTCCAGCTCCATGTGGGGACATGAGAGAAGTCTCTCACAAGGATGGTAAAACATCAAAAACATCTGCGTGTCCCCTGAGCAACGTCCTTGTAGATGGCTGTCAGGACCCAGGCTGCAGAGCACCAATAACCATGCGCAGAGACCAGAATCTATCTAATATCTTTATTAAGGAAATATATAAAGTCAATAAAAACAAGTGAAGAATATAGTTCAGAAGTAGACCTTTCAGGAAAGGCCAAATATAGTCCAGGAAAATGATGTCCAATATGTGATATTAGAGTCCAAAGTTATAATCCATAAACCGAAACACACACTTTGCCAAGCAATAGTGTGGGGAGATGACAAGGTCTTTTAGTCCATAGAAGCTTGACAACGAGGCTAGAGCATAAACTAGATTCTTGGCAAAACAAGACTTGATGCGAGGCAAAACAAGAAGCAAGAAAAAGGTCCGTGGCAAACGCGAAACAAGGCAGGCTTGAACTTGATCCAGGAAACAAGGAACTGGAGTCCACACACGATCTCACTCCTCGAGCTGACGAATTGACTCCGCAAGGTTCCCCTTGCGGCAAAACACCTATATAGGATCTTGTTTTCCCGCCAAGGAACACTTTCCCTGGAGAACAAGAAGTGAAACCCAAACTGTGTCCAGATGCATGACTCCTTAGAATTTCCCAAGGGTAACAGGCTTAATCAGCTAATTGTCTGGCAGCGATTCTGAGAGACCGGCGATTAGCCTCTCTCGCCCCTCTATCTCTATTATAATTGTCCTTTCTGGAAAACGGGGGAGAATTCTGCCCAAGGCTTGTTTGGCTGGATTCTTGAGGACAAACATCAACATCCTGCAGGTGAGGAGACTGAGGAGACTCCGGCTCTGGCTGAACCGGCAAAAATCCCATGTTTTCCTCTTCGTCTGTCACAATAGTACTAGGAACAGGACTACAAGGCCCATGAGTCATCACACTATCCCCCTCCTCAAGGCCCCTCTCCAACATGGGCCCTCTCTGCAGGGCGCGGGGCCGCGGCTTGGCGGGGTAGGCCTGATGAAAGCGATGAACTAAGTCGGGGGCATGGACCGTGGAAGCGTCTTCCCAAGAGCGTTCTTCGGGCGCAAAACCCACCCAGTTAATGAGATACTGAAGGCGGCGGTGATGAAAGCGAGAATCCAAAATGTCCTGAACCTCGAATTCCTCCTCCCCGTCCACCAAAACAGGGGCGGGGGCCAGCTGGTCCACATTGGGGCGTACCCCATCCGCCGGAAGGAGCAGGGAACGATGAAACACTGGATGAATGCGCATGGAGCGCGGGAGTTGTAGTTTGAAAGTCACGGGGTTAAGTTGCGCCACCACTGGGTAGGGACCAATGAAACGGGCATCTAACTTCCGGCAAGGACGGTGGGAGGGCAAAAAGCGAGTGGACAATAGAACCCGATCTCCTACCTTGATCTCGGGGCCCGGCTGGCGATGGCCGTCAACGTGGCGTTTATAGTCCTCCTTGGCTTGATCCAGTTGTTGGTGCAAGAGTTGTTGCACCGCTGTAAGTTCTTGCAACCAGTCCTCCGCTGCAGGGACTTCTGAAGATTCAATGACAGAAGGGAAGAAACGTGGATGGAAGCCGTAGTTTGCAAAGAACGGGGTTTCTTTAGTTGAAGCCTGGACACCATTGTTGTAAGCAAATTCTGATAGAGGTAACAGGGAAGCCCAATTGTCCTGCTGGTAGTTTACATAACAGCGAAGGTATTGTTTCAAAGTGGCATTGGTGCGCTCAGTTTGCCCATCCGTTTGGGGATGATGAGCTGAAGATAAACGAGAGTCTATGCCCAATAGTTTCTGTAGTGCCTTCCAGAAACGAGAGGTGAATTGAGATCCACGGTCTGTGACTAAACTCTTGGGCAATCCATGAAGTCGGAAAACATGCTGAAGGAATAAATCTGCAGTCTCTTTGGCCGTGGGGAGACCATTGCAGGGAATGAAATGGGCCAACTTGGTAAAAAGGTCCACCACCACTAGGATCGTGGTGAATCCAAGGGAAGGTGGTAGGTCGGTGATAAAATCCGCGGAAATTATCTCCCATGGGCGAGATGGAGTAGGAAGGGGATGCAGTAGCCCTGTCGGCTTCTCCCTTCTCGTCTTGGAACTCTGGCATACCGGGCAGGTATTGACATATTTCTCCACATCCTTGCGGATCTTGGGCCACCAGAAATCCCGTAGGATCAAGTGCATGGTTTTAAAAAGTCCAAAATGCCCTGCTGGCTTGCAATCATGACATAGATGAAGTGCCTTTTCTCTACCTGGACCTGGAGGGATGTAAACATGATTCCTGTAGCACAGTAGCCCATCCTTAAGTGAGAAAGGGAAACGTAGTCCTTGGCGAATCTGTTCTTGAGCCCAGGCATCTGCCTGCTGACTGGCTCTAATCTCTTGAGCGCAAAGGGGTTCAGGGTTAGAAGGAGTTGGTTCAATTGAAGTGGATTTGGTGTTTCCCACTGTGAGCATGGCAAAGTTTTCGGGCTGCAGCAATCGAAATTTGAAGGTCTCTTTGCGTCCTGCAGCATACTCTGGTTTCCATGATAGAGCATCTGCCTGCTTGGTCTGAGCCGGGGTTACATAATGGATCTGGAAGTCAAAACGTTCAAAGAATAAAGCCCAGCGCTGTTGCCTCTGATTTAGCTTTCGTGCGGTCCTTAGGTGTTCTAAATTTCGATGATCAGTATGAACCTCAATGGGAAATTTGGCCTCTTCTAACCAATGTCTCCAATTTTCAAAGGCTGCCTTTATGGCCAAAAGTTCTTTTTCCCATATAGTGTAATTTCTCTCTGGGGCTGTTAGCTGACGGGAGTAATAGGCACAAGGATGAAGGTGTTCTCCCACCGGTTGCATGAGTATAGCCCCAATTGCCACATCAGAGGCGTCAGCCTGTACAACAAAAGGGGTTTTGGATCAGGGTGCTGTAGAATTGGCTGAGTCGTGAATAACTTCTTTAGTTGCTGGAACCCTTTCTCTGCTTGCTCCATCCAGCGGAAAGGCTGTTTCCCGCGGATGCAGCTGGTGATTGGGTCAGACCAGCGGGCAAAGTCTGGGATGAATTTGCGGTATTAGTTCGCGAACCCCAAGAAACGTTGCACTTCCTTCTTGTTGGTTGGCGCCCGCCATTCCAATACTGCTGAAACCTTTGCTGGGTCCATGGAGAGCCCTTGTGGCGAGACGCGGTACCCCAGGAAGTCTACTTCTTGCAGATCAAAGGCGCATTTTTCTAACTTGGCATATAGTCCATGATCCCGCAATTGTTGTAGCACCATCCTGACGTGTTGGTCATGCTCCGATTGTGATCTAGAAAACACCAAAAAATCGTCCAAGTATATGATCAAGAACCGATCTAGATAATCCTGGAAGATATCGTTGACAAAATGCTGGAATGTTGCGGGAGCTCCAGATAAACCGAAATTCATGACTAGGGACTCAAATAATCCGAATTTGGTCTGGAAGGCTGTTTTCCATTCGTCCCCTTCTCTGATGCGAACTAGATTGTAAGCCCCCCGGAGATCCAGCTTGGTGTAAACCTTGGCCCCTCGAAGCCGGTCTAATAGGTCCGAGATCAAAGGCAGGGGGTAGCAGTTCCGCTTCGTGATATTGTTCAATGCTCTATAGTCCACAACCAAGCGTAGGTCCCCTGACTTCTTTTTTACAAACATCACTGGGGAAGCAGCTGGGGATTGAGAGGGTCTGATGAATCCCTTGCGAAGATTTGACTCTATGAACTCCCTGAGAGCTTCTTGCTCTGGTTCAGTCAGGGAGTAGAGGTGTCCTCACGGGATCGGGGCCCCCTCCACCAAGTCAATGGCACAGTCGTAGGGTCTATGTGGGGGTAGTTTCTCGGCTTCCTTTTCATTGAAAACATCCCAAAAGTCTGAATATTTCTTGGGCAAGGTGATGATGGGCTCCGCATCTGTGGCATGGCAGACCTTGGCTACTAGACAATGGTTTTGGCAATATTTTGAAGCAAACTGTAATTCTGTGTTGGACCAGGAGATGTTTGGATCGTGGAGTGTCAGCCATGGAATTCCCAAAATCACAGGGAAGTGGGGCACCTCGGTAACAAAGAAGGAAATCTCTTCCATGTGTTCCCTTATCCACATTCTGGTGGGTTCAGTCCATTGGCTTACTGGACCTGTCTTTAGGGGACGGCCATCTATAGCCTGCACCACCCGGGCGTTCTTGAAATCGTGATATTGTAATCCCAGAGAGTCGACATACTCTCTATCGATGAAATTGTTTGTTGCTCCTGAGTCTATCATGGCATGGATCATGACGGGTCCTTTTTTCGCTGACCACAGCGTGACCACTAGGAGAAATAGGACCCCGGTTTGCGGCTCTTGAGTGGGGTTTTTGACCGGGTTGGCGAGCCTCTCTACGCCCGGTCGCTGGCTTCCCCGCCGACTTTGCTCCAGCCGCCTCGGCCGTCTCCGTCTCCGCGGAGGACGCCGCCGGCAAGAGAGCGGCGGGCTTTCTCTTGGCTGGACATTCTCTGGCGAAGTGGCCCCCGTTCCCGCAGTACCAACAGAGGTTTAAACGTTGGCGGCGGGCCTTTTCGGCAACATCTAGTCTGGGGTGCACATTGCCCAACTGCATCGGCTCGTCCTCGCTTCCCCTGGAGTTTGGGGCTGGTGGTGGGGGTCTCCACACTGGACGTGGCTGAATACTGGCGGAAGTGGGAGGTTTCACTCCGGCTCTTCCACTCTGGCCTCGGAGCCACTGTTTTTTGTTGGCAAGCAGGACTTCGGCTCGTAAATAATGATTGATAAGTCTCTCAAGAGAATTTGGAGGATCCACTTTGGAGATTTCTTCCTGCATCTCGATGTTGAGACCCTCACGGAACTGTCCTCTGAGAGCTATATCGTTCCAGCCGGTGTTCTGAGCCAGCACCTGGAACTCGGCTATGTACTGGGACAACGGCCTGTCCCCTTGGAAGAGACGCCGGAGTTTGTGGCCAGCCGCCTCCTCGTTGTCCTCGATCCCCCATGTCGCCTTAAGGTGATTCAGGAAGTTTTGCGCGGAGCTTAGGTGCATGGAACCCGCATCAAATAGCGCCGTCGCCCAATTGGCCGCAGGCCCTTCCAGGAGACTGTAAATCCACGCCACCTTGACTTCTTCTTGGGGAAACTTGGCTTGGCGGGCCTCTATGTACGCCTGGCACTGGCGACGGAAAACATGAACCTTGGAGGCTTCTCCAGAAAACTTGGTTGGAAGCGCTAGGCCAGGGAGCCAGACACCGTGTTCCTTTAAGCCCCGTATTTCTCCCTCCTGTGTTCGGAGGGTATCTCGGATCCTATCGAATTCTTCCTTGGAAATGGTGTAGCTGAGTGGTTGGGCTTCTGCCCCGGTTCCTGTAGACATTCTGGCCTATGTTAATTGGTGCTTAGGGCGGCGGAGTCAAACTGTCAGGACCCAGGCTGCAGAGCACCAATAACCATGCGCAGAGACCAGAATCTATCTAATATCTTTATTAAGGAAATATATAAAGTTAATAAAAACAAGTGAAGAATATAGTTCAGAAGTAGACCTTTCAGGAAAGGCCAAATATAGTCCAGGAAAATGATGTCCAATATGTGATATTAGAGTCCAAAGTTATAATCCATAAACCGAAACACACACTTTGCCAAGCAATAGTGTGGGGAGATGACAAGGTCTTTTAGTCCATAGAAGCTTGACAACGAGGCTAGAGCATAAACTAGATTCTTGGCAAAACAAGACTTGATGCGAGGCAAAACAAGAAGCAAGAACAAGGTCCGTGGCAAACGCGAAACAAGGCAGGCTTGAACTTGATCCGGGAAACAAGGAACTGGAGTCCACACACGATCTCACTCCTCGAGCTGACGAATTGACTCCGCAAGGTTCCCCTTGCGGCAAAACACCTATATAGGATCTTGTTTTCCCGCCAAGGAACACTTTCCCTGGAGAACAAGAAGTGAAACCCAAACTGTGTCCAGATGCATGACTCCTTAGAATTTCCCAAGGGAAACAGGCTTAATCAGCTAATTGTCTGGCAGCGATTCTGAGAGACCGGCGATTAGCCTCTCTCGCCCCTCTATCTTTATTATAAATGTCCTTTCTGGAAAACGGGGGAGAATTCTGCCCAAGGCTTGTTTGGCTGGATTCTTGAGGACAAACATCAACATCCTGCAGGTGAGGAGACTGAGGAGACTCCGGCTCTGGCTGAACCGGCAAAAATCCCATGTTTTCCTCTTTGTCTGTCACAATAGTACTAGGAACAGGACTACAAGGCCCATGAGTCATCACAATGGCCAACTCTCTCAAACCAGAAGCGACTTGCAGTTTCTCAGGTTGCTCCTCACAGGAGAAAAAAAAAACTCCCTAATCTTTGCACGTTGCAAATTGGTAGTACAGTAGAGTCTCACTTATCCAAGCCTCGCTTATCCAAGCCTCTAAATAATCCAAGCCATTTTTGTAGTCAATGATTCTAATACATCGTGATATTTTGGTGCTAAATTCGTAAATACAGTAATTACAACATAAAATTACTGCGCATTGAACTACTTTTTCTGTCAAATGTGTTGTATAACATGAAGTTTTGGTGCTTAATTTGTAAAATCATAACCTAATTTGATGTTTAATAGGTTTTTCCTTGATCAGTCCTTATAATCCAAGATATTCGCTTATCCAAGCTTCTGCCGGCCCATTTAGCTTGGATAAGTTAGACTCTACTGTACTACATCCTTTTGTGGTCAAGAATTTAAAGACTGCTCTCTGTTTCTGCTTTTTATCTATGGTTGTGTTATACCCAAAGATACAGAAATGATGTCTATCATGTAGTAAGAATTACTTTGCCTGGTATTGCAATACCATCACATTTGGATTAATAGTTTCTGGCACACTGGCATTACTTTCAGTACGCCCTTGTAGCACAATAAAAGTGAAATAGATAGTATTTCTCCACTTTCTCTGCCCACTTTTTAAAGCTGCTTAAAAAATGATGTTTTTACTTCTTCATACTTTAATAAACGATGTGATCACTCCTCATGTACTAATGTATCAAGAAACCTTTAATTCATTTTGTTACATATCCATAAAATAAACAGGCTTTTAGAGCTCATAGATTTTTGTTTAAGTGATTCAACACAAAAAGCTTTTTTGTAAACACGAGTCTCATTGGAAAACATCTGACAAATATTGACAAAACTTTCTGTCTCTTTATTGCATCAAAAATGGTTGTAATAACCATCATGCAACATCAAATCCTAGAACAGACTTAGTTTTTTGACTCTGTAAACATGAGTTGTAAACTTTATAATCTTTAACAACCATTAGCAATATTAACAAATTAAAACTATCCATCAACTAGTAGTTGTATCTGCTAATTATGGAGATTCATATGTGGATTATTTCATCACTAACTTCTCCCTAAAAACCAATTTAAAGCAAGTGTAATTCCAAATCTGAGAATTACACAAAAATATGTATAAATGCCTATGTGAAAAAAGGCAGAAGGATAAATGTATTTTTTTTGTTTAATAAGACTGATTATTATTATGTCAGGATTTTCAGTGTCAGAGGCAGCAGAGTCTGGAAAAGTGATGGAATCTGGAAGTTGTAAAAACAAAAAGAAAAATCTCTGGTTGTTGTTGAACTGCAACTCCCAATATTTTTCATGATTTTCTATGGGGTCCAAGACTTCTAGGAGTTGTACTGGGCAAGACGTTGTTGATGCTGCAGCTAAATCTGATTGCAGAAGCAGTACATTTGACCACAAAATAGTAGTGGCTGAATGCCATCACATTTGGCTACAGGAGTAGCTCTCTGTTCCTATTTTAATTGAGATACTTGCACTTGAAGAAAGTTTGTATTCACTCTGCTGGTTTAAAAGTCACACCATGTCCCCTGGTCTTTTGGAAGAGTATTTGGAGATTTCAGATAGGGAATTCATTATCCTCACTTAGAACTTTTCTAAGATTTCTCAAGGGGAATCCATGAAAGGGATACAAGCATATGGTAGAAAGGAAGGAGGAAGTAGGAGAGCAAAAAAGTGATTGTGGCTGAATCTCTAAAAGTAATTTGTTTTTGTTTTTACATGAGAGGATCCCTTCAACTGCTTTTATACTCTCTACCCCAACTAGATAGAAAATTAAGGCTAGGTGTACACTGCCCTATATCCCAGAATCTGATCCCAGATTATCTGTTTATCCCAAATTACTTGGCATTATAGACTCATATAATCCAGTTCAAAGTAGATAATCTGAGGGCCCTTCCGGACAGGCCCTATATTCCAGGATTTGATCCCAGGTCTTCTGCTTTGAACTGGATTATATGAGTTCACACACTGACAGATAATCTGGGATAAACAGAAAACCTGGGATCAGGTCTTAGGCTTTAAGGCATGCATGGGCAAACTTTCTAATTTGGGGGCCACATGGTGGGCCGGAGCAGGGTGGGTGGGCCGAAAGGAAGGATGGTTCTCCACAAGTCCCCTCCCTGACCTTTCCTTCCCTTCATCTTCTCTTTCAGAGGTACTCTCCAACAGCTCTTACCCTCATCTTTTCAGTCAAATCTCTTTCCCTGCCATTTGAACCCAGTGCTCCCTTATGCCCTGATCTCTAGAGCAGCAGAAAATTAGTTTTCTCCCTCCCTCCTTCTCATGGGACGCCCTTTTAAATCTTGAAACATGGTTCCCTCTCGACCTTCTCCCAGCTAAACATCTCCAAAGAGGAAAGGAGGAAGGAAAAAGAGAAGGGAGGGAGGAAGAGAAGGATGGAAAGAAGGGTGGAAGGGAATGGAGGGAGGGAGGAAAGGGAAAAGGAAAGAAAACAAAAGGGAAGGAAGGAAGGAGAAAGAGAGAAAAGGAAGGAGGGAGGGAGGAAAGAGGGAAGTAAGGAAATAGAGAAGGAAGGAAGGATAGGATTGTGTGCGAGAGGAGGGCCTAAGAAAAAAGCCCAAGGACAGACAGGCCAAAATGTGGAACTTGTCCTGTTTTTACCGGAGGCATCCAAACAACGCCTCAGGTAAAACGAATTAATTTAAAACAAATCAAGATTTCTTTGGTTTATTCCAAATTAATTAAATACCTCATTAGATCTGGGCCTTCTTGAAAGTGGGTGAGTGTAGACTAGAATCTGTACCGAAGTAGATTATTTTATCCCACTTCAGCATGGGTTTTAGGGCTAAGTGGAGGTGCCCTGGGATCAGATCCTGGAGTTTATGGTACTACAGATCCAGCCTTACAGTCAACCAATAAGTTTGAACCATTAGGTTCAAACTTATTGGTTGCTGATATCACTCTCCCTTCTCAGCCTCCCATTCACGGAGCATGCTGGGGATGGGAGAGCCAATTGCTGGAGAATATGGTAGCCCCCTGGACCCCATGTCTGCCCATCCAAACAACTATCTTGCCCAATATGTCAAGGTGGTCTACTTTATACCATAGACATGGATGAGGAGGAGCGGGAGACACATAGATCATTTTCATAATATATGTGACACAAATATTTGCCGTAAGCCATTACTAGTAGAGATTATATAATATGAAAGGTGACTGACCCCTGCCAATAGACCAAGTATTAAATATAAAATATGCTCTTTTCTGAAGATACTAGCATACTTGAAGACAAACAGAGCATTCCAGTGCTTGCCCAGCAAAACACAACTGCAGCTGTGCCAAGTCATCATCTACCAAAAGTAAGTAAGATGCCTGAATGATATTTGGGATCCATTCCATAAGCTTCCTTCAGAAAGCTGGGTCAGAAGGTGAATATTTTTCAACAAGGCTTAGAGTCTTGTGATTAAATATTTAACATAAATCAGAAATGCCCTGCTCTGATAAAATAAAATATTGACAGATGAAAGCTATGTAATACTTTTCTGGTATTCCACAATTTCAACAGCAGTCTTCTAATGGAGAGCTACTGGACCTTTGGTGATTAAGAAAATAATATAGGCAGCTATCACTTTAATGTACGAAGATGCATTTAGTCTGTACAGTTCTTTTCTCTTTGCACTTTATGGCATAAAAAATAAAATCAGATTTTTTTAAAAAAATTCTTACAACATTTATTTGAAGAAAGAAGGTAAGGTAGCTGATAAAACCAGACAGACAGTTTAAAAAACAGCCAAAGCAGACACCCCTAATTTTAAGAGTCAAAAGCAATGCAGCATATTCACTTTAACTACCATGGCTCAATGCTATGGAATGATGGGAGTTGCAGTTTTGCAAGATCCATAATTTCCTCTGCTAGTGCCTCATCAAGCTGCAACCATGATTCCATAGCATTGAGCCATGGCAGTTAAAGTGATGTCAAGCTTCATTAACTCTACAGCGTAGAAGCATCTTAAGTCCCTTCCACACAGCCATATAACCCAGAATATCAAGGCAGATAATCCACAGTATCTGCTTTGAACTTTGAACAGTTCAATGTGGGTTTTATACAGCTGACCTTCTTTTGGAAAAAAAATTCTCCAGACAGAAAAAGCCCTCTCATGTGTATGCACTAGTTCAGCCTTACAGACAATGGAATTCTGTTGCTGACAAGATTTACAGAGCCCCAGGGTGTATACGAATACCTGATTTGTCTTTGGTCTCCCAAACATATAAAATAACTGACACAATAATGGGAGGAGATAGATTTAAACCACATACTGCCATATATCAAATCAATGTAACCTGGTAAGTTTAAGATTAGAGGAATTACCAAGTAAATGGGTTCCTGACTAAAGCCAAACCAATATTTGCCCACAAACATAAAGATATACAATGCCAATGGTAAATCAACTGTTATATAAAGTATAGATTAGTATTAAATGAAATACAATTGGTACAGAATTTACAGTTACAATGATATTGCTCTGTACATCCAGATAATTTTTAACTTGAACAATATATGCACTATGCATAAACTTACAGCTTGTAAAATCAATGTTGTACCGACAGGCATGGATACCACAACCGGTTTCAACACTGGGTCTTCCTCAGGTGAATTTATCTGTGAATATTATATTAAATTAACAAGATAGTGTATCCATATCCACATACGTATAGTTAGCAGAGTATCATAAGAGTACATGAAATCATAGACAATGTGAGTATGTGATTATGTATATAAACTTTTCAAAGTCGAACTTTTATATTGTTAATCTGTGATAGCCACTGTTTGTTCCTTTTGTTTAGAACCCTCCATTTAAAAAGGATACATGAATACAAACTGTGGAAAGGGATGTAAAGTGTTTTTTCATGAGAATATAAAATTCTGAGTATTGGTACGAGATTTATAACTGTATGTATAAATCTCGTACAAATACTTCAGGTCAGCAACCCAACTTTCAAGTTAGCAGTCCTGTCTGCACAAGGGTTTAATCCAGTTTGCCACCGGGGGCTCCTACTGGTCTCAGTGAAATGTAGGAAATATCAGTATTTTGCTTCCGAGTCCCTCTGGGGAGATGGTGGCGGGATATAAGAATAAAGTTATTACAGTAGAGCACATAATAACTACAGTAGAGTCTGGCTTATCCAACGTTCTGTATTATCCAACGCAGTCTGCCTTTTAGTAGTCAATGTTTTTGTGGTCAATGTTTTCAATACATTGCGATGTTTGGGTGCTAAATTCGTAAATACAGTAATTACTACATAACTTTACCATGTATTGAACTGCTTTTTCTGTCATTTTGTTGTAAAACATGATGTTTTGGTGGTTAATTTGTAAAATCATAATGTAATTTGATGTTTAATAGGCTTTTCCTTAATCCCTCCTTATTATCCAACTTTTTCGCTTATTCAACATTCTGCTGGCCCATTTATGTTGGATAAATGAGACTCTACTGTATTATTATTCTTTACTTAGAAAACTAGTCATGTTCTTTTCTAGTTTTGCTGAACACAAAGTTATATATCTGAGGCTTCAAGCCTATTGCCTACCTGTTTGGGAGTAAGTATGATTAAGTAATATTTATTTCTGGTTGGATTCATAGAATTACACTGTAGGATTTTGGTGTTAAAAGAGCCACTGCTGAGACAATAAATGTTTATTAACACCGATCCACCATAGGTTCTTTTATTTGTCAGACTATTTGTTCTTATATCCCTTTATTTTATTTGCAACAGTACTGACTGCTGACTTTTCTCTTGTTTTAAATTGTACAGGTATGAAGCTGGAACAATCATTACAAGACAGGGGCATATGGCAACAGAATGCTATTTAGTGTTGTCTGGCAAACTAGAATTCACAATGTCCAGTGAAAATGCAAAAGACAAGTGTTCCACCTCTGAAACAATATGTGAAGCAGAAGAAGGAGACTTCATAGGGGTAATTGTTTTTTCTTTAGATAGTCATGTATGCAATTAGCTTCTCTTCGGTATAGTGATCTCAAAAATATTGAATGAGAACCTCTGTGTTGATATTTTATTGTATTTATTTTCATAATGGCAACTGATAATTTCCATTGCAGTCATATATTACTAAGAGCGTGAATATAGAAATGATTTTGGTATTAAATAAGTGATTACAGTGGGCAATATCCGACACATAACCAACTACAGGCAGTCCCCAAATTATGAACAAGATAGGTTCTGTAAGTTTGTTCTTAAGTTGAATTTGTATGTAAGTGAAACTTCAAATATCTATATCTCTATCTCTATCCCTATCTATCCTATCTATCTATCTATCTATCTATCTATCTATCTATCTATCTATCTATCTATCTATCTATCTATTCATCCCTTCATTCATTCATTCTTTGGATAGCATAATGAAGTGTTCACATCCCTATGGTGTTTGTTTGGCTGTTTGTGCCCCTGTTCAGACGATTTCACTTCACTTTCTGTCCCTGTGAGAGTTGGATTTAGAAATTTGTTTCTTGTTGTGGAAACAAATATTGCTAATAATAATAATAATAACAACAACAACAATGCTTCAATGGAGACACATTTTCCACATGATTATTCTTCCAGGACTCTTCCCTTCCGAAGGGTAGATTTCTCTCACTTCATGTTGTCTTAGCCCCATTCTTAACTATGAGACATTTGTGAGTCAGATGTTTATAACTCGGGGACTGGCTGTAGTAGTGTCGCCCATGAACCTTATACATTGAAAAAGAGCCAAATAGAATTAATCACAAATATTTTGCAAGTTTGTAATGATATCACTAAAGTAGTGGGCTTGTGCCAGGGAATATTTTTGAAAACTTTTCAGAGGTCATGAAGTTCACCCAGTCTCTTTGGAAAGCTTTAATCTGTCAATATAATTTATATCATAGAGGTAAGGCTGAAAACAAGTCAATCCTATATAGTGCTATAGGTTTCCTTATATAATAACAATGTGTATAGCTGTCCTCAAACAGGATTGTGATAATATATTTTGTAAATAAGCAGTGTACACAAGGAGAATAATTGCTTCCTCTCTAATACTATTTCAACTTGGGGTGACTCACTACACTAATTGGGACCATTCCATGGGAAGCTCAAAAAACGAATCAAATAATGTACACTGAAGACAAGTAAAATAAGAAAAATCAAGTCTTGGAAAGCAAGACTAGATGAAGAAAGTAAAGCCCAGACAAGGTGGGAAAAGTCAAGATCTTTGTTATGCAAAGGGAAAATCAATAGCAAAACAAACAAATGACAGTACTAAGAGCTCTGTTGGCTGCCAGATGGTTTTAGGCAAATATTGTCTCAATGAGGAGCTCAAACCATCTGAATCCTTTTGTAGACTGATAAACTTCATCTCCTTGAGTTTCTGTCTGGATTAGTAAAGGATTTTTAACTGGATTTTTTCAGTCTTTGAAACTCATGTATGGCTAGAAAGATGGGAATATCCCATATATCTGTTGTAGCCTGGCAAGCATCGGATGAGCTTTCTAAGTGCTCAGAGGATGAGGAAGGGCTGATGGGTTGCAACCTGTATCTTCCGAGGACTCTGTGGAAGATAGCAGGGGCCTAGAGGGAGATGTTTTGAAATCTCCAGGCCATTCCCAGGAAATGGGAGAAAATGATATCAGTTCCCATGAGAATACGCCCAAGTGGCCTTTGGAGGAGAATGTGGGATATGAAGATTTTTCCAGATCCAGTCGGCTTGAAATTAGGAGGCAGAATGCAAAACAAAGACAAACTTGTTTTTCTCAGAGGCTTAGAGATAAGGAGAGAAAGAGCAGGTGTGTGTGAAGTGATGTCATGGGAGGGATTGAGGCCTTTTAAGTGGTTTCTGGGGTCTCAGGTCTTTAGTGTGAACAACATTGTAAATAGAGGAAAGAGCTGTCAGTTTCTAGTCCTAAATGATATATTTCAAGATTCTTGGTTTGATTCCTGTATATGACATCATCTTCTTAGAGGTTTTGCCTTTCTTGTGTTCCTGTTTTCATGTCTATGGATATAACATTTGGGCAATACCCTAAGGATTCTTTTGCTTGGTTTTAACTCAGGTCTCTTTCTTTTGATGCCTTGGTTCAAAAGCTGGTGGACTCTTGAATTTTCTAGGAATTACTTTTTGTACTTTTGCTGCTTTTTTTACTTGCCTTTTTTTTCTTTTATAAATATTCATTAATAAACTTTTAGTTATTGAATTATCTGACCATTGTGTGGTGTTAGGTGAAAAGATGTCCCAGGACTATAGTGCAACAGTGTCTTTGGTCTATGTGTGACCTGAAAAATATGCCAGTGGTTCTTCTCAGAGGTACCTTCAGCCTTGTCCACGTCTTTCATCATGTGAGAACATCTCACATATGGTTCTTATAGATTCACAGTATGGATGGATTTCAGAACTAAGGACTTCATCACACTTACCTTTTTTAGCATCCTAGGATTCTAAAGGGACCATCCAGAGATGGATGGGCATGCTGTCCATCACATGATGTCACTGGACTTGAAGCCCAGCCCCCAACTGGACATTTCCCTCCTAGCATGGGAAGGCCGCTTTGGCACCGCTACCCGTGTGCCAGAGTCGCCCCGCATCCCTGCCGTTTCATTATGGAGGCTGGTAAAACAGCACTGGGGGGGAGGGGTGTTGTCCATATGATGAGGTCATTACAGAAGACGGTATTTATCTCCACACCCAAGCATTGCAGAACCCATTGTCATGTGATGCAGGAATGCTGACCTGTTTAGGGTAGACCATCCCATGGATGACTAATATGTCAATGGCTATTTGTTGTGGTAAATGAAAGGAACTCAAGGATTCAGAGAAAATATCGTTAAATGCCCATTCATTGACTTGTAGCACAAGTATAAATGAAACTTAATACAGCTCTAAATATCAGCACAATCAGTCAAAAAAGCACAATCAGCAGAAGGAATGTTTTTCAACCTTCTTTTGGCTACAATCTTTTCATAGTGAAAATGAAAGCAGGGTGTTGTTGGCTTTGCTTCTCACTCTGGGCCCTTCCACACAGCCCTATATCCCAGAATATCAAGGCAGAAAACCCACAATATCTGTTTTGAACTGGGTTATCTGAGTCCACACTGCCATATATTCCATTTCAAAGCCGAACATGTGCGATTTAATTCAGCTGTGTGGAAGGGGCCATAGTGTGTTCAGAATGTTATAATGCAATTTGTGTAAATATATACAAAGTTATACTATTTGTGTAATTTTTTTTACATAGTGCCATGCAATTCCATAAAAAGTTAAACTAGAAACTGTGTTTATTTTTTCAAGGAAGCATGCCTATTGACTAATACAAGACGCCCTAGCTCAGTTATATGCAAAACTGATACGGAGCTTGTTGTGATAAGTGAAGAGGTATGTATTCAAACCAATGTCAATTTTTTAAATGTGAAATTATCCTATATTACTCAGTATATTAAACACATTTCACACTCAAGCAGTATTAAGTTTGTCTATGATGGACGAGAGTTGGTCAACTTCAGGAAACAAGATTAAAAAAGCATTTTTTTAAAAGTTTATGAGAGTTTCTACAAAATTTGGAATAGAATTATTCCACAATTATACTTTATGTAGAAAGACATGCTTTATGAATGGTATTTCTATAGAGCTATAATTTATATTTCAAAGGGAAAAGCAGATGCATCAGGGATGGCCAACCTTTTTAGCCAATGGGGTTGGATTTGCCACTATCATGCTTCTTGGAAGCGCCTGACAATTAATCTGTCGTCTTCCTTTCTCAAGAGCTTAGAGGGGAGGATTCCAGAGCCAAAATACCATCAAATTTAATGAAATAGTATCTGTTTATGATACTGCAATGCACAAGCCCTTATGATATAGTCTCCATTGGCAGTGAGCTGTATAAATGACTCTAAAGTTTTTGCTCTATTTTAATGGTAGCAGTTTTTATTGCTTGGTCTGGGACAGTTCTTATTTAGAAGATATTTATAAACTCAGTTTCATGAGTCTAAAGGTGCCAGGAATCTCCCTTGTCAATACAAATGGTTCTCTCAGGCTATTTAAGTCATGACTCTGATCAAATGATTTATGTACCTTGATATGTTCTATAGCGGTATCTATCACTATCTTTCTCCCAGTGTACTCTTCATTTTTCTCTGCTGAAAGTGAAATGGGTGCTATTAATTACGTTAGAACCCTTTATCTTGGTTCATTTTAAAATCCCCATGTGGGGCAACTCTCGTATTGCTACAGTTATGAAAGAGAAGGTATATATAAGGTAGGATACTGTACCAATGCCAGATTTCTTGGCTTACTTTTGCTACCTGAGAAATGCCTCCCTCTTAATAATAATAAATCTTTATATCCCGCTTTTCTCCCTCATGGGACCCAAAGTGGCTTACAATATATTAAAATCATAAACAACTAAAATACATCAATAATAAATATAAACATCATAAAATAAGCAAATTGAAAAACAACTACAATGTACGTTCACAATCATGTGGCATCATGTTGAGATATATTGCACTATGTTCCAGTCCATAACATATCGTATTTTTTGTCACTCCAGATTAATTTCCTTCACAAAAGGCCTGTCTAAACAGGAAAGTTTTTAATTGGTTCTTAAAAGAAGAAAGGGAGGGAGCTGTTTCTTTGGGGAGGGTATTCCACAGGCTCAGGGTGGTCACTGAGAAGGCCCTCTCCCTCGTTGCCATCAGCCACATTTGAGACGGTGGTGGAAGCGAGAACAGGGCCACCCCTGAGGATCTTAAGAAGTGGGCAGGTTGGTACGAGGAGATGCAGTCAGATAAGTCAAAAGTCAAAAACAGCACCTTGAACTGGGCTTGGAAATAAATTGGCAGCCAGTTCAGGTGCTGTAACAGAAGAGTTGTATGCTCCCTGGATCCAGCACTTATGAGTAACCTGGCTTCAGCTCTTTGAACTAATTGAAGTTTCCAAACACTCTTAGGGGCAGTCCCATGTAGAGCCAATTGCAGAAGTCTAAATGGGATGTAACCAAGGCGCAGACCACCATGGCCAGGTCCGGCTTCTCAAGGTACGGGCGCAGTCGGCACACAAGTTTTAATTGTGCAAATGCCCTCCTGGCCACCGCCGACAACTGAGCCTCCAGACTTAGCTATGAATCCAGGAGGACCCTTAAACTGCAGACCTGCGTCTTCAGGGGGAGTGTAATCCCATCTAACACAGGTTGTCACCCTATACCCTTATCTGCCTTACGACTGACCAGGAGGACCTTCGTCTTGTCTGGATTCAATTTCAATTTGTTTGTCCTCATCCAGTCCATGACATCTGCCAGGCACCAGTTCAAGGTCTGGGTGACTTTTGGTGGAAATGAGTAATAGAGTTGGATGTCATTTACATACAAATGACACCAAACTCCAAAACACTAGATGATATCTCCCAGTGGCTTCATGTAGATTTTAAACAACATAAATTACAGAACCCTGTGGGACCCCACAGGACAATGGCCATGGGGACGAGCAGGCATCCCCTAGTGCCACCTTCTGGGTCCGTTCTTCCAGGAAGTACCAGAGCTACTGTAACACAGTGCCACCAAGTCCCATCCCAGCCTGGCAACCCAGAAGGATATTATAGTCAATGGTATTGAAGGCTGCTGAGAGGTCCAGGAGAACCAACAGGGACACACTCCCCCATCTAGTTCTCTTCGTAGATCATCTACCAAGGCAACCAAAGCTGCCTCAGTCCCATAGCTGGGCCTAAAACCAGACTGAAATGGATCTAGATAATCTGTTTCCTCCAGGAATCTCTGGAGTTGCGAAGCCACCACATGCCCCAGGACCTTGCCCAAGGAAGGGAGGTTGGAGACTGGCCAGTAATTTACCCTCTTTCTCATAAGTCACACGGTAGTTTGATACCTGAGGCAAGCAGTGTCACCAGTATTTACCCCGGGGGCCGGGGGTGGGGGAATAAAAATAAATTAAAATTAAACATAAAACACTGCATCTATTTCAGCTTCCAGTTCTGCATACTGATGTGGATGTCTAGCTCATAGGATTTCCCTCTGCTATTAGAAATGTAGCTAATGAGGTACTTTGGTGGATAAAATTTAAACATTTAAATTGCTATCTTAGTTACTGAGCTTCAGCTCAGGAAACAATTTGAACATTGGTCAGTATTAGGAAATGCAAGGCCGTTGAAGGATTTTTTTATCCAAATGCTTCTTCTGATATAGGAATGTGTAAGTTGTGTGTGTTTTTAATCAAGAAAGATAGATATCCAATAAAGCTAATACACAGACCAAGGTTGGTTATTCATGCCGACATTTATAGTAAATTCAGTTGGAGGATCTTATCACAAACTATTTAAAATTTAATAGGAAATGCATGCACCCACAATGATTTACTGATTATTGTGATGATACAGGAAATCACATTGATTTATTTAACCTACTGTCTAACTCTTCTATGCAACCTACAGTTTGTTCGGTGGGAACAAGATTAGGATATACATTTCCAAACCAGATATTTGAAAGGTGATACATTCCCATTTCTTTTTCTGAGCAAAAAAGGTAGGAATTTTGCACAAAAAAAAGTCCAGAGCTACAGATAATCTTCAAAAACATCTCATTTTTTAAGACTATCTAACAACGGGAAGAAAATGACAAAAACTACGTCTTGCTTCCTTCAAGAATGAAATTAGTGACAAATTCCATCATACTTAGTAACAGCAAATGCAGGGCCATAGTCTCCTTGTTGATTGAGTCAATACCCTCATAATACACTCTCTCTTTTCCTATTGCCAGCTTTGACTTTTCTCAGTGTTATCATCTTTGCCAGTGAACCATGTATTCCCAGGATATGTCCAAAGTACAATAACAATAGTTATTTTGTCTTCTAGGGATGATTTGCTTTTGGACCTATTTATTTGCTTTTTGGTAATCCATGGTATCTGGAAATAATTATTTTCTTCACTGTTCAGCTTTCACATTCACGCATAGCAATCAGAAATAATGTGATTTGGATTATCTTGACCTTGGTATTATCTCATCCTTTTGTAGCTGTCCTTCCAAATCTTGTGTTGGATTTACACTGCCATATCATCCAGATTATCTTCTTTGAACTGCATTATATGTGTCTACATGGCCATAGTGTAGATGCAGTGTAGATCCAGGGCCCTTCCACACAGTCATGTAACCCAGAATATCAGGCCCACAATATCTGCTTTGAACTGGTTTATCTGAGTCCACACTGCCGTATATTCCAGTTCAAAGCAGATGATTTGGGATTTTATTCAGTTGTGTGTAAGGGGCACCTACCTTAGTCTTCTGATTTCTCGATTATGGTCTCCATTTTGATTGCTAACTCAATCGAAGTATAGAAACTCTTTGACAATTTCAATGTGTTCAACATCTAGTTTAAAGTTATGTACATTTTATGTGATCTTGTCTTATTAATATCTAGTAACCCTACTTTTGCACTTTTCCCCCTTCCCTTTCGTCAGTAATACTTGTAACATACTTGTAATGTAGTATCAATGGCAAATCTTGAATTAAGTACTGTTACGGGTACATATAATTCCATTAATGTTTGTGCAGAGATGAGCCAGTATTAAAGCTATTTTCTTTAGAAAAAGCATTGAAAGGGGTATATTAATTATTAAGTAATGGAATAACATTGCAAAAATGGTTATATGTCTGCTACTCTCTATATAGAAATCCCTTGTTTGAGTAATATTGCAGTCATATTTCATTAGAGACTTACATTAAGCCTATGTACATGGAATGCTGTAGGGTTTTCCAAATACAGAAATTATTTATGTTCTCATTCCTTAATTTCTGCCATTTTATTTAAGTGTTGGTTCTGAGTCATACATCTGCACATTCTTTGAGTTTGAAGTGAAAATAATTTTACAGGTAAATCAATTTTTTCGCCCAGTGGAAATATGAGTGACTTCCTCCCAATATTTTAACCAATAAAATCTGAATTTTCTTGTGGTTTTAGTGAAAAATAAAGTCTGAAATTGTGTAAAATAAATCATAAAAGCATACATTCTCGTGAACCTAATGGAATGTACTTTTGAACTGTTCTTCACTTTGAAATTATTATTGACAGTCAAGGAAAGACACTTCAATCACTAGGAACATTTCCATGCTCCTTCACTTTTAATGTAAAGAAAAATATGTTTTTAACATTGTTCCAGTTATTCCCAGGCATTCTGTTATTATTTCTTTTTTTAAACCAGGTAATGAAAAATTAGAAAATTACTGATCTTGTTTTTTAAAATCTCTGCTATACAGATTTTCAAAAAGTAAAACAGAATCTTTATTTTATTTTTATTTGTAAAACTGATTTTTATAGTTATTTGGTTAAAGAAATGTCTTGAGAACTAATACACTGTGGTAGAAACAGAAGCTTTAAAATGGAAATTTAGCAACCAAATAAAAGAAATACTTTGCAGTCTCTAGGGCTGGATCTACACTGTCATATAACACAGATTATCAAACTAGATAATCCGGATTATTTGCATTGAACTGGATTATATGAGGATCTATACTGCCATATAAAATCCAGATTTCTTCTCCAACTGGATTATATGGCAGTGTAGACTCATATAATGGCAGTGTAGACTCATATAATCCAGTTCAAAGCAGATAATGTGGATTATCTGCTTTGAACTGGATTATATGAGTCTACACTGCCATATAATCCTGTTCAAAGATAAACTGGATTTTATATGGAAGTGTAGAAGGGGCCTAGGAAACCCAGATCAGGTCTGGCCAAAATGTGGCAGAATTGTAACTCCCAGCATCTTTCAGTATCACCTGAAAGTGAGGTTGATGGTACTTGTAGTGCAACAGCGTCTGCTGGACATTTATTTTGCTGAGCTCTGACATTGATAAACACAGACATCATTAGTCTTGGAGCAATGGCTTTCCTAAAAATCAGTTGAATTGTCCAAGCAGAAATGTTTCCCATCCTATTTTATATTTTAGTGGGGGCTTGTGGTATTCTAAATTCGGCACCACTTATTTTGAATTAAATAAGCTAAAGGAGGGGAAGATAGATGGAGTGTTCCACATGTTCTCTCCTTATTGCATTACAAAGAAAGAAACACCCATCAGGTAATTTCATTTTGCACGTTCGTTCACTCCTTCCGAGAAAAGAAGGGTGTCTGCCAGTCACCTATAGGAATGTCTATCTCCACTAAGTTTTATGTATTATTAATATTTTAGACTCAGCAGAGCCTTCATTCCTCCTGTTTTATATTGCAAGAGACTGACGCTTAAACGCTATAGGAAGATGCCTACTTAAGGGAATTGAATAATGGGATAAAGAAATAAAAAGGTACTTTAAAAGCCTTCTAAACTCTTGAGGAGGTGACCTTTCCTAATGCTTTCATGTCTGACAGTAAGTAGGGCAAGTGGACATCCACAAAGCAACAAAATATATTGGGCTCCTAAGGGAGGTTGATTAGAGTGTTCAAGATGATTTATAGTCATGGTACCTATGTGTGAATTTGATTAACCCTGTTTATCAAAGTTACAGAATAGCTCTGGCCTGGGGGAACCACTTTCTAAACCAGAGACATGGTTTAGAAAGAAAGGAAATGGTAAGAGATGGAAAAGTTGGGTGGAATTTTAACCCCTTCCCCCAGTCTGATCTTGGGAATTCTCTTCTACCCCGCTCTTGGTAATTTAATGTTTCTTGACTTTAGGGCAGGGGGGGGGGGGAATGGTACATTTGTAATTTGATAAGACTAGGTTGCCTTGGTTTCTATCACGTTTGTTAAGGATCAGTCGGGACTGACTGTTATAAACTGTTGGTCAATAATTATTTGAAAAGTATCAACATAAAGAGGTGGTTTTAATTTTAATCAGTTTGAGGACATTATCGCACAAAACTCTAAAAATAACTTCTGTCATTGAAAAACCATCATGCTTTGAGATGTAGCATACCAGTATAGCCACTCTTCTTATCACACCAAACGCTTGAAGAAAACTGAAAGCGCTTTTAGGTTATTGCAGCTCCTGGGACTTCTCTCCTCCCAATCTATGCATTGTCCTTTTTGTTCATGCCCCCCCTTTTGAGCAACTAAAGCTGGATCTAAACTGCCATATAATCCAGATTATCAATGCAAATTACCCATATTATCTATTTTGAACTGGATTATATGAGTCTACACTGCCATATAATCCAATTCAAAGCAGATAATCTGAATTTTATATGGCACTTTAAATACAAATAAAAAAATAAAGATGCATTTTACAATTACAAGCCTTTCCTTGTTTAGTGTAGTCTGCAAGTGGGATATTTACTTTCATTTGCTAAACCTTGCTTAGATAAGGTCTCTGTGATACAAACCAGGTTGACCTGCTCATCCAGAATCCATTTACTGACCTGGCATTTCACAGCAGCATTTTCAACCTTGGGGGATGTCACCCTGGTTATCCAGGCTATTTGATATAAGAGATAGTTTGGGGGCAATAAGCACTTTATTTCAACCCCCCCCCCCCCATTTTGTTGGGATTGAGACGGTCTCCTTCTTTCCCAACTCCCTCTACCCTGTATAACTCTAATGGCTGCCCCACAAATTTGGGGACTCCCTCCCTCCTCTAGAAAACACATCCTTGTTATATGGTGCAGGCTAACTGATGGCTAATAAAACAACCTTATATAAAATCAGGTAGGCAAATGTTAAAAACAAGGTAATAAGAGCTGGAGTTAGTGTTAAATGGTCGAGAAAAAAATAGTTGTTGTATTTGAGTGCTAGCGTAAGTTCTGCATGTACTCTGTCTCATATGCTTATTTGCAAGTGAGCTACTCTGAGTGAGAGCCACCAGAGCATTTTTGAAATGTGAAAATAACTTATATTACTAAGTATGTAGTTTAAATAGTTTTCACAATTTTGATTGCCCAGAACCATCTCACTGAAAGGGACCCTAGAGCCATCTAGTGCAGAAATTCTGCTAGTGCAGGAATCCACAGCCAAAGAAATGCTTTGAGAAGTAATCATCCAACCTCTGCTTTGAAATCTTTGATGGAGAAGAAGCTGTTACCTTCCAAGGGAGTTCTTCAAGTGACTTTTCTGAGTATTATGTAGGCAGAGAGCAACTTCATTAGACATTGTACATTCATGCCCTATATGGCATAAATCTGCCCACATGAAACAGGTGAATATAGCACTGAATATAGAATAATCACAAGATGTCTTAAACCTAAACCTGTTGATAGATTCTATAAGCTAGTTGGCATCCCCCCCCCCCAAATGCTGTGTGACAGGAAGTTGCTGCTCACTGTTAGAGAAATAAGGCTGAACACTGTGAAGGCCACCCACTGTATGGCTACCAGCCTCCTCTCAGTATCCTTAAATCAAGGAAAAGCTTCATGAGAACCACCACTCCTCTAAATGTTCCTTCAGCAACAGCAAGAATATCCCTGTGGCCAACAAAATCAGGCAGTCCCAACTGGATGGCCCTCACAAGGGTCTGCTTCCAGGGACAAACCAAGAATGGGCAACTTGGAAGTCCCTGAACAGACTTTGAAATGCAGTTGGTAGATCAAAAGACAACCTGTCAAATTGGCACTACCTAGAAGAATCCTCCACCTTGTATGACTGTGGAGCAGAACAAACTACTCTGTTTACAAAGTTTACAAACTTGCCCACTATCCCTGCCTCATGCACAGAGGAAAACCTGTTTAAAGCTACAGACAATGCAGTTGCTGTTGTCCGTTTTTGGTCAAAAACTATTTAGCTGCTTGTGATTCTTTTATTTTATCAGTTTTAAGCTTATTTTATGCATTTTTTTACACTAAATTAAAAAATAAAATTGTACATTAATAAGTTATGGCTAAACACTCTCTATTTTGGTTATGTATTGTTAGAGAATGTATGATTGATAATTTTAGATAGGATAATCACTATGAGAGAACCAAAGGGATTGCATTAAAATTTTGAAAAACATATTAGCAAGGACCCAAAATAGAGTGGTACCTTTTTCCCTTCCTTGTATTTTGGCAAGTTTATGGGTTTTATTGTTAGTGAGCATCTGTGGGACTTTTCCCAAAAGGAGAGGGAATTCATCTTTATGTTGCTCTTTGCATGAATAAGAAAGAACTCCTCACTCTTCCCAAGCTGTGCTTTTCCATAAGCTGTGTTTTTCTGTGTCCCTTATTTTTCTTTTGCAACTTCACAAAAATGTTCTTAATTCTTCTAGCCTTATTTAAGTCCATAACAATTACCATGCTAGGAAATGTTAGTCCAACATGCAGTGGTGAACCATTTTCCTATATGGTCACCTGCAAGAAATTACTACAACTTGTTCTCTCTAGAAACCAATATATAGGCATATAATTTCTCTGATACTGGGCAAGACATATAGCCACCTTGAATGTTAATAATTCACAATCTTCTGTTAATTTATACCATCCAGTTTTAAAACGTTCCAAGCCATCACAGGATCTTATAGAAATGAATTCCACATGTTAGCTGTGTGCTGTGTAATTACTTTGGTTTGTCCTTAATCTTCCATCATTCAATATAACACACACGATCCTGCTCGGTCACTTCACTCACCAAGAGATGGATCAACAGCAAGTACTTGCCACCACATGCACAAGTGGCAGCATGTTCACCTTCTTTGCACAGCAACTACTCAACTACACCTGCACCAAGTGTAAACAGCTGACTCGGATGGAGCAGAGGATCCAACAACTCGAGGCCCGCATTAAGACCCTTAAGGACATTCAGGCACTTGAGCTCTTCTTGGACACTGCACAACACGCTGCTGTAGATCTGCAACCTGCATCACACCAACACCACCATGATCAGGAACTTTACGGGGAGAACAACTCAGACAACCCTCAGGCTTGGAAGGAGGTCACCCATACAAAGAGACACAGGACCAGGCAACCTCCGCAGAACTCCTCTTCTCAGCTGGATTTACATAACAGATTCCAAATTCTTACACAACTAACATACAATCAGGAAACACATCTTGTGGAGGACCACAGTTACTTAGATACCCCTCAGTGGGCCACTCTTGATCAATGCGCAGGGGATAGCCCTGACGGGGACAGTGCATCACCACATTCACACTTATGTAATCATGCAAATGCTCCATCCCCAATCATAGACCAGGCACAGCAGGAACACCCTTGGGAGAGTGATGGGCTCTTGGACGCATCTCAATGGATTGTCATTGATGAATGCACTGGGGATGTCGAGGAGGAGGACAACACTTTACACCTATATGATTCACTTCAACTGGAACACTCTTCAGGGAACATACACACTGTCTTGCACAAAAGGGACCCTGTCAATCCTCAAAGGAAACAGGTCTTGGTAGTAGGTGACTCCCTCCTTAGAGGAACGGAAGCCATCATTTCCAGACCGGATGGGATGGCTCGAGAAACATGCTGCCTCCCGGGCGCAAAAATACACCATATCACTCAGAGGCTCAGCAGGCTCCTAAAGCCCCATCACCCTCCACACCTTATGTTGATTCATGTAGGTACCAATGACACCGCTAGGCATACTTTTCAAAAGATCACAAATGATTTTCGAGCTCTGGGAACAAAGCTAAAACTGTATAATGTACATGTGATCTTTTCATCCCTCCTCCCCATTGTAGGACACGGCTCTACAAGGGCTGGAAAAATAGTACAGGTCAATAATTGGCTCAGAAAATGGTGTCAAGAGGAGCATTTTGGCTTCCTTGACCATGGTCTACTCTTCCAAGAGGATGGACTACTGGCAAGTGATGGGGTGCATCTCACACAAGTAGGAAAACATCTTTTTGCACACAGACTCACAAACCTCATCAGGCGCACTTTAAACTAGATCCACTGGGGGAGGGGAACAACAGCCTGGCAAACACTGTATTACCCACAACCACAGGGAACCTCCAAAAGGCTAAACGGAGGGCTGCACAAACACAGCAAGGACCAAGTACAGAGAGCACAATAATCCCAAATAAACAGCTTGAGGGGAGGTCACAGGGGCTTACATGTCTTTACACTAATGCTCAGAGCATGGGAAATAAGCAAGACAAACTCCAACTCTTAGCACAGCACCACACATACGATGTCATAGGCATCACTGAAACCTGGTGGGATGACTCCCATCACTGGAATTTAACCATTGAGGGCTATAACCTCTTTCACAGAAATAGAACAAAGGGGAGAGGAGGGGGAGTAGCTTTATATGTCAAAAACAGTTACGTTGCAGAAGAAATGCAAGACTGTAATCCGGGAAACCAGCTTGAAAGCATCTGGATAAGAATCAAGGGAACCGGGACTCAAGAAGATCTTGTCGTGGGTGTCTACTACAGACCTCTGAGTCAGGATGAAGGACTTGATGAAGCCTTCTGTCAACAGCTGACCAAACAGGCACAAAGAAGAGATATAGTAGTCATGGGCGATTTCAATTATCCTGATATCTGCTGGAAAACAAACTCAGCCAAGAGTACAAAGTCCAACAAATTCCTCACTTGCCTTGCAGACAATTTTATGGTACAGAAGGTAGAAGAGGCAACAAGGGGATCAGCAACTCTTGATCTAATCTTAACAAATGTGGAAGACCTGATCAATACAGTTGAAGTGGTTGGATCCTTAGGGACAAGTGACCATGTGCTCCTGCAGTTTGCAATACAAAGGAATGCTGAAACTAAGACAAGTCAAACACGCATTCTGGACTTTAAGAGAGCTGACTTCCAAAAAATGAAGGAATTTCTGAGCGGCATTCCATGGAAGCCTATATTAAAAAACAAGGGAGTTAAGGATGGATGGGAGTTTTTCAAAAGTGAAATACTCAAGGCACAAATGCAAACAGTGCCAACAAAGAAGAAAAATAAGAGAAGAAGTGCAAAGAAGTGCAAAGAAGTGCAAAGAAGCCAGAATGGATGTCCAAAGAACTTCTAACTGAGCTAAAGCGAAAAATTGACATGCATAAGAAGTGGAAAAGGGGAGAAATCACCAAAGAAGAATTCAAACGTATAGCCAACACCTGTAGGGAAAAGGTTCGCAAGGCTAAAGCGCTAAATGAGCTCAGGCTTGCCAGGGACATAAAAAACAACAAAAAAGGCTTTTTTGCTTACGTTGGTAGAAAAAGGAAGAAAAAGGAGGCGATAGGGCCACTGCAAGGAGAAGATGGGGTGATGGCGACAGGGGACAGGGAAAAGGCAGAACTGCTTAATGCCTTCTTTGCCTCGGTCTTCTCACAAAAAGAAAGCCATCTTCAACCTCAGCAACATGGAATGGACGAAGGATTGGGGGAAATCCAACCCCAAATAGGGAAACAAGTTGTCCAGGAACACCTGGCCTCTCTAAACGAATTCAAGTCGCCAGGGCCAGATCAGCTACATCCAAGAGTATTGAAGGAACTAGCGGAAGTTATTTCAGAACCACTGGCAATCATCTTTGAGAGTTCTTGGAGAACAGGAGAAGTCCCAGCAGATTGGAGGAGGGCGAATGTGGTCCCTATCTTCAAGAAGGGAAAAAAGAACGACCCAAACAATTACCGTCCGGTCAGCCTCACATCGATACCAGGCAAGATACTGGAAAAGATCATTAAGGAAGTGGTCTGCGAACACTTAGAAACAAATGCGGTCATTGCTAATAGTCAACACGGATTTACCAAAAACAAGTCATGCCAGACTAATCTGATCTCTTTTTTCGATAGAGTTACGAGTTGGATCGATACAGGGAATGCCGTGGATGTCGCGTACCTGGATTTCAGTAAGGCCTTCGACAAAGTCCCCCACGACCTTCTGGCAAACAAACTAGTAAAATGTGGGCTAGACAAAACTACGGTTAGGTGGATCTGTAATTGGCTAAGCGAACGAACCCAAAGGGTGCTCACCAATGCATCGTATTCATCATGGAAAGAAGTGACAAGTGGAGTGCCGCAGGGCTCCGTCCTGGGCCCGGTTCTGTTCAACATCTTTATTAACGACTTAGACGAAGGGTTAGAAGGCACGATCATCAAGTTTGCAGACGACACAAAACTGGGAGGGATAGCTAACACTCCAGAAGACAGGAGCGGAATTCAAAACGATCTTGACAGACTAGAGAGATGGGCCGAAACTAACAAAATGAAGTTCAACAGGGACAAATGCAAGATACTTCACTTCGGCAGAAAAAATGGAAATCAAAGATACAGAATGGGGGACGCCTGGCTTGACAGCAGTGTGTGCGAAAAAGACCTTGGAGTCCTCGTGGACAACAAGTTAAACATGAGCCAACAATGTGATGCGCCAGCTAAAAAAGCCAACGGGATTCTGGCCTGCATCAATAGGGGAATAGCGTCTAGATCCAGGGAAGTCATGCTCCCCCTCTATTCTGCCTTGGTCGGACCACACCTGGAATACTGCGTCCAATTCTGGGCACCACAGTTGAAGGGAGATGTTGACAAGCTGGAAAGCGTCCAGAGGAGGGCGACTAAAATGATCAAGGGTCTGGAGAACAAGCCCTATGAGGAGCGGTTTAAAAAACTGGGCATGTTTAGCCTGCAGAAGAGAAGGCTGAGAGGAGACATGATAGCCATGTACAAATACATGAAGGGAAGTCATAGGGAGGAGGGAGCAAGCTTGTTTTCTGCTGCCCTGCAGACTAGGACACGGAACAATGGCTTCAAACTACAGGAAAGGAGATTCCACCTGAACATCAGGAAGAACTTCCTCACTGTGAGAGCTGTTCGACAGTGGAACTCTCTCCCCCGAACTGTGGTGGAGGCTCCTTCTTTGGAGGCTTTTAAGCAGAGGCTGGATGGCCATCTGTCGGGGGTGCTTTGAATGTGATTTCCTGCTTCTTAGCAGGGGGTTGGACTGGATGGCCCATGAGGTCTCTTCCAACTCTACTATTCTATGATTCTAATATCGGTGGATGATCTGCATCCCAGTATTATGTGAGATATTTTATATATTCCTAATTTATCTTTTAGTGACTTGTGGTCCTATCCACTGGGCGTTTTGGTTGCCCTTCTCTGCTTCTGTTCCATCTCTACAACAGCCTTTCCAAATGCAGTGTCCAGAACACTACACATCATTCCAGATGTAATTACATCATGGGTTTGTGACATTACTATACTGGTGATTTTATTTCTGATGCTTTTTCTAATCATGACCATTTTGGAATCTGTCCTTTTTTCTTTTGAGAGCAGCAATACAGAAATCTCAGCCATGACCTTAAAATATCATGGTTTGTCACGGCCCACTCAGATTCCAACAATGTATATGTGAAGTTGGATTCTTTACCCTGACATCAGGGCCGGCCCCACTATTGAGGCACCTGACGCCGCCGCCTCGGGCGCAGGCCCGGGGGGGCGCCGTCAGGCTGGGCGGGAGGCGGGGCACCGCCCTGACGGTGCCCCGCCTCCCGCCCAGTGCGCCCTGGCCCGTCTGGCCTTTTCTAGCTGGCCAGAAAGCAGCGGAGGTCCCTCCAGGCCGCAATCGCGGCCTACAGGGACCTCCGCTGCTTTCTGGCCTGCTAGAAAAGGCCAGACGGGCGAGCGGGAGTAGCGTGGGAGGCGGGGCCAGCTCTGGCCCCGCCCCCCCCGCCCAGCGTGCCCTGGCCCCGCCTCCCACGCAGCGTGGGAGGCGGGGCCAGGGCACGCTGGGCGGGGCCAGGGTGCGGGAGGCGGGGCCGGTGGCGGGGGCGCTTTTCAGCACCCCTGCTTCCCATTAAAAAATATCTCCGGCCGGCCCTGCCTGACATGCATCTATTTACACCTATTTTCATTGATTTTTATTTGCCATTTTAAAACTCACTTTTCTTGTCTCATGTGTTCTTTTCAGAATTCTTCACCATTTGTTTTGTTCTCCCTTTCCTAAACAATTATTGACTCCAAAAATGAGTCCACCTCTCTATATACAGTAGAGTCTCACTTATCCAACATTCGCTTATCCAACGTTCTGGATTATCCAACACATTTTTGTAGTCAATGTTTTCAATACATCGTGATATTTTGGTGCTAAACTCGTAAATACACTAATTACTATGTAGCATTACTGCGTATTGAACTGCATTTTCTGTCAAGTTTGTTGTCTAACATGATGTTTTGGTGCTTAATTTGTAAAATCATAACCCAATTTGGTGTTTAATAGGCTTCTCCATAATCTCTCCTTATTATCCAACATATTCGCTTATCCAATGTTCTGGCGGCCATTTATGTTGGATAAGTGAGACTCTACTGTACTTCCATATTTTGCATCAGAACATTCTATTTCAATCTTAGAGGGCACATAAGGTTTGATTTTTTGAAAATAATTCATTTGCAGCCATTTTTATCACCTGACATATTTCCACAGCCTTTATTTTTTCATAGTGTACTAGATGTTGTTATGAAAACTGACAAGTACCGTCACATTTACTTAATAGTGTCTGAAATACTTTTTCCTTCCGCTTGCTCGTAGATATTCATGTTTATTTAGTTACTTGGTTAATCAAGACCATAATGGGTTGCTGTGAGTTTTTCGGACTGTATGGCCATGTTCCAGCAGCATTCTCTTCTGACATTTTGCCTGCATTTGTGGCCAGCATCTTCAGAGTTTCTGTTGGCAGCAAAGCAAATGGAGTGTGTGTGTGTGTGTGTGTGTGTGTGTGTGTGTGTGTATATCTGTGGAATGTCCAGGGTGGGAGAAAGAACCCTTGTCTGTTAAAGCAAGTGTGAATATTGCAATTATTTATTTATTTGTTTAATTCATTTATAGACGACATTTCTCACCCCTGGGAGGACTCAAAGCGATGTACAGCATTATACATGGCAAAGATTCAATGCCACACATCCATATAAATGCATAAAAACATTTCACATCTAAAAATGATCACATACGGCCGTAAATTAAATCGTTAAAACAATATATGCCAACAGCATAATGATAAAACATTAGACATTAAACAGCAGGATTAAAAATTGCATTACTTCCATGATTTTCTTTAGCTTCTTGCATTATGGTGTTATTCGTCAAATTTTTACACAGCCAAGTTTTGAGCTGCCTCCTAAATGCCAGAAGGAAGGGTGCCAATCTAATCTCACTGGGGAGGGGGAGTTCCACAGCCGAGGGGCCACTGATGAGAAGGCCCTGTCTCTCGTCCCCACCAAGCACACCTGTGAAGGCGATGGGACTGAAAGCAGGACCTCCCCAGCCGATCCTAACACTCTAACTGGTTCATAAAGGGAGATGCATTCAGACAAGTAAGCTGGACCGGAACCATTTAGGGCTTTATAGGCTAAAGCCAGCACTTTGAATTGTGCTCGGTAGCAGATTGGCAGCCAGTTGAGCTGACACAACCAGGGGTTGTATGCTCCCTGTGCCCCGCTTCAGTAAGAAACCTGGCTGCCTGCCGTTGGACTAGTTGAAGCTTCCCGAACAGCCTTCGAAGGCAACCCCATGTAGAGTGCGTTGCAATAGTCTAAGCGAGATGTAACGAGCATGTGGATCACGGTGGTCAAGTCTGCTTTCCCAAGGTACGGGCGCAACTGGTGCACAAGTTTTCATTGCTCCCCTGGCCACCGCTGAGACCTGGGGTTCCAGACTCAGCTATGAGTCCAGGATCACTCCCAAGCTGCGAACCTACACCTTCAGGGGGAGTGTAACCCCATCCAGCAAGCTTGAATAGCACTGAGTAGCCACGAAGCTGCAAAGTCAATCAGTGAGGGTATATGAATAGAGGTGGCCTGGCCATTGTTGCCTAAAGGCATCCTCTGTTTGGGACGTGTAAACTTTCAAATGATTGTTTGCTGTCTGGAGTGCTCCTGTTTCTGAGTGGCATTCATTATTTACTGTCTTGAATCTGGTGTTTTTCAATACTGGTAATCAGATTTTTGTTCATTTTCATGGTTTCCGCCTTTCTATTGAAATTGTCCATGTGCTTGTGGATTTCAATAGCTTCTCTGTATAGTCTGACATAATGGCTGACAGAGTGGTGTTGAATGTCTGTGTTCTAAAATAATATTCTGTGTCCAGGTTGTTTCATCAAGTGCATTAAGTTCATAATACCTCTTTTATTGTTTTGCCAGTGTTGTCACAAATGCCTGATTCTTGTTTCTTTCTGTTAGCGTATCATCATATTTCTTATATTTCTTTATTTTAATGCAATGTGTTGTATGGGTTGTTGTGCATTTTCCGGGCTGTATGGCCATGTTCCAGAAGCATTCTTTCCTGACATTTTTCCCACATCTGTCGCAGGCATCCTCAAAGGTTGTGAGGTATATTGGAAAACTAAGCAAGAGAGGTTTATATATCTGTGGAAGGTCCAGGGTGGGAGAAAGAACTCTTGTCTGTTGGAGGCCAGTGTGAGTGTTGTAATTAATCACCTTGATTAGCATTAATGGCCTTGTAAGCTTCATTCCTGCCTGGGGGAATCCTTTGTTCTGAGGTGTTAGCTGTCCCTAATTGATTCATGTCTGTAATTCCTCTGTTTTCAGAGTGTTGTTCTTCATTTACTGTCCTGATTTTAGAGTCTTTTTAAAAATACTGATAGCCAGATTTTGTTCATTTTCATGGTTTCCTCCTTTCTGCCGAAATTGTCCACGTTTGTGGATTTTAATGGCTTCTCTGTGTAGCCTGACATGGTAGTTGTTAGAGTGGTCCAGCATTTCTGTGTTCTCAAATAATATATTGTTTCCAGGTTGGTTCAATAAGTGCTCTGCTATGGCTGACTTCTCTGGTTGAGAATGTATTGTATGTTTTTAATTTTGTAAAAAAAAAAATGTACTTGCATGGAGGAGATTTAATAATAACCCATCTGCTGGTGTTGAGTTTTCCCTCCTTGAAAGAGCCCCTGGTCCCTTTTATTATTATTTTTTTCTTGATTCAACTCTCTGGGTGGTGCAATCTTTTTAATTTCCAATATTGCCTTTGATCCTAGTGCATAAGGGCATTGTGGGTAACTAAAGCCCTTTCTACACAGTTGTATAAAATCCACATTGAATTATATGGCAGTGTGGACTCAGATAATCCAGTTCAAAGCAAATATTGTGGATTATCTGCCTTGATATTCTGGGTTATATGGCTGTGTGGAAGGGCCCTAACACAGCTGGCCAATGCTGTCATTTTCCTTTCAAAAGCCACTGATAATTCTGGGGCCAAACAGAGGACCTATTATCCCCAGTCACCTCAAACCCATAGTAAATCCTAGGTTTGGAGCTGAGATCTGGCACGTTTTCCCTGAAAGTAAGCACAGCGTAAATACTGCATGTTTTTCAGACTGTTCTAAAGATGGGAGAAAGTGATTTAATAATTAGAGTAGATTGACAGTAAGTTGATGTAGTATGTTTTATAGCGGTCTATTAATCAGAGCTTGATGGATCCTGGATATATATTCTGCAAAACATTTGGATGTCAAGTTGTTTAAAGACACTTAACTAAAAATGTTTACAAATCTTTTATGAGTCATGTCATAAAAATCATGTCATGCGATTTTGGAACCCCTTCTACATTTAAAAGAGAAATGATGAAACTTTGGGAGGGAGCAGTTGTTATTTTCCTTATCATCTTATGTGGTACCTGCATTATCTGCCTAACCTGTCTCATTAGATTGTTGCAGATGAGCAGACGGGTGGAAAGAATCAAGAAGTGCATAATAAAAATATCATTAATATAAATCAATAAATAAACAATCCTTGTTAGTGCATTTTTTAGGGTTGTCTATAGAACAATATCGATAGACCACCCTATTAGCGACAGTGAGTATACTCAATAGAGAAGGATTGTAGAATTGCTATCAAAAACATATGAGGGACTATTTAATCAAATGTAACTCAAACAAGCCAGAACCATTATATTTAGTGCTTCTGGCCTATTCTAGTTAAATGTGATTCAATGGGAATTATATAACACTTTCAGAAGTACTGGATTTCTTCTCAAGTGTAATATCATATTGTACGTTTATACTATAGAAGAATATTGCTAGAAGATTGAGAAGGAACTCAGATGAGAATAAGACTTGGATTTCCCCCTAATCCCATTCTGACCTGGATCCAAAATGCACTTAAAGAGACCAGAAGTGAACATTGGTGGTTTTATATCTTGCACGTGGGTTCATTTAAAGTCCATTAGCACAATATGATGTCCATATATTCCTGTAATGATTGTCATTAGAGGATTCCCATGCAGAAGTGCTGTGTGTAAATTGTAATGATGAAGAAACATTATGCTAGAGAAGCAAAAGTTAACCTTTGGGAATAACTGTGTCAGATCCCAGGTGTACCATTCAAACAGTGCATTTGTAATCTTTTTGAAGAAACACAAATGGGTAGGCAGGGCCGGTCGGAGATAAATTTAAATATTAAGCGGGGGCGCTGAAAAGCGCCCCCCGCCGGCCCCGCCTCCTGCGCCCTGGCCCCGCCTCCCAACCAGCGTGCCCTGGCCCCGCCTCCCTCCTGCGTGGGAGGCGGGGCCAGGGCACGCTGGGTGGAAGGTGGGGCCAGGGTTGGCCCCGCCTCCCATGCTATTCGCCCTGGCCCCGCCTCCCACGCAGCGTGGGAGGCGCGGCCAGGGTTGGAAAGAGGGAGGCTTCGCCGCCCGGGGAGGGGAGGAGGGATCGCCTCCTCCCCTCCCCGGGCGGCGAAAGAAGCAGCCTTCGCCGCCCGGGGAGGGGAGGAGGCGATCCCTCCTCCCCTCCCCGGGCGGCGAAAGAGGGAGCCACAAGGCCAGGGCGCACTGGTCGGGCGGCGGGGCACCGTCAGAGCAGTGCCCCGCCTCCCTCCCAGCCTGACGGCGCCCCCCGGGACCTGCGCCCGAGGCGGCGGCGTCACTGGCCTCTATGGTGGGGCCGGCCCTGTGGGTAGGCTTTCAGGGATGCTTCTCACTTTAATTTTATTTGTGTGCTTTCCTAAAATAAATGCCAAAAATGTGAATATTGCACATTTTCAGATCTTTTTCCTTTTGCACAGCAGTTTCCTCCTGCTTGAATGTATATTTATTTATATAGGACCTATTTGACTCTCTGTACTATTTATTTTATAGATATTTGTAAGACAGCTGGATTAAGCACAGTAAGCTCTTTATGGAGCTGATTATGCTGAATCTTTATGGAAAAAATAAGGGTTTCCCAAATACAATACATATATGTAAAATATATTCTGTCATGGGGCTTTTAATCAGCTAAAATAAAGTTTGCTTGCTTGACTAATTTATTATTATAACAGAGTATAATCATTTAATTAATTCATCAAGCCAGAAAACTTTATTGTAGTTGATTAAGAACCTTGACACACGGCTGCAGGAATCAACACACATCATTGGGAGCGTGAGGAACCCAGCGCCCCACACCCTGAATTGCCTGGCTCCAGTCAAGGGTGATTCTATGGGGTGAAGCATCAACCACACAGCTTCCCCTCATTGCCTTCTGTGTTACTACGGCAGTGGCATGCACCTGTTGCACTAGATCCCTGAAACACCTTTTCACCCCAAACCACACTCTATCCAGGTAATCCTGTAAGTATAAGTTTGTTTAAAGAAGAGTATATATATAAAATAAGCAAATTCACAAAAGAGAATCAAAGTTCAAAAGGATATTTCGAGAACCCGAAATCCTTTCAAATATAGTCTCCAGTGTCCAAAATCCTTTCAAATAGTCAATTCACAAATATATCTATAAACAAGATAGCATGAATCCAAGGCAGGCAACCTATGCCACACATGAACTAGAAGCAAGAACAAACTTAGAAACTTGAATGCATGAATTCCAAGAACATAGGACCAAAAACCAAGAGTTCTCACAAATGATTGTACCAGCAGGAACTACTTTAAAAGGCCTCAATCCTTCCCATGACATCATTTCTCACATACTTGATTTTCCTCTCCTTCTAATTCTCTGGAAAAAAAATGAGTCTGTCTTTGTTGCATGCTCTGTTTCTGCAATTCCAAGCGCCTTGACCTAGACAAACATTTGTCTCTCACATTTCCCTCAACCTCTACTTCTAACAGGCTCTCATGAGAACTGATACCGTTTTCTCCAGTCCCATGGGAACTGCCAGGAGATTCCAAAACCAATCTCTCTAGGCCACTTCTATACTCGTCTGGGCCCCCTAAATCTATTCCAACACTCCCTTCCTCATCTCCTGAGCACTCATAATTTGACCAGGCTACAATAGCTCTGGCTCCTCCCTACATCACCCATGGAGCTGCGCTGGTGTCGTTTGATGGGAGTCATTGGGCTCCATGGGTGATGTATGGTGGAGCTAGCGTATACCACTGAAATCCGTCCTTTGTGTTGAAGTCGTAAGACCTTTCAAAAGTCACTAGAATTACCATGAAGCCAGAAAATAATTTAGATCAAACCGTTCAATGTCTAGATTAACTTTATGACCAGAAAGCTAAAACAATTGATGTAGAATACTAGCATCTAGCAGAAATGCATCAAATTCTTAGTGTGTAGGGTAGCCCAGTAATAACATGTGCGTAGTCATGATTTTCACAATGAATTCACCCTCAAACACAAACTCTAAAAATTATGTATGCAGTTGCCTATAGGGAGTTTTAGATTTTTTTTAAAGTATTAAGCATTCTCTTTAAATTTTATATCAGAAACTGCATATTTCTATTTAAATTGGACATGATCTGGCAGCAACAAGCAGGAGACAGTTCCATTTACATAATCAGTATTACAAAATCTGAAAAGCAAGATAATCTTTTAGTGTGTTTCAAGTGTTTAACTCTCTGAGGAAAAACAATAATATCCAACGATGTAGGCAAAACAAAAAAACTTCTGAAATAGAACAATATTACTTCCAATATTGCTTATGTAGAAACAAACGTTTAAAGAACTAGAGTGTTAATAGTTATAGAACTTCTACATGCATTTTTAATAACTTCAAGCTTTTGTAGCTGAACGTGTAGTGAATGAAGATGCAAGAGGTTGAGTCATCATGCTGCAAGTGGTGCCAACTTCCAGGCATTAACTTGAATTATTTATTGTTTTCACTGAAAAAAGTTACGGAACATTTGAGAAAGTGAAGATTTTGCTTTGCTAAAGGAAAGACCTACCATATCACATAGCTGAAGTTAACAGAAGTTAAAATCCAGCTTTGTCTGAACACCAGAGCTTCTCTCCTAATATTTTGCCTTCCAAGTTGGACCATAAATGTTCTACATCTTCACCATTACTCAGGCCCCTTCCACACAGCTGAATAAAATCCCACATTATCTGGTTTGAAGTGGAATATATGGCAGTGTGAACACAGATAATCCAGTTCAAAGCAGATATTGTGAGATTTTCTGCCTTTATGTACTGGGTTATATGGTTGTGCGGAAGGGCCCTAAAAGATAGGGTAGCCACTGTGAGAGTAACTGAAATGCAATGCGAATTTACATAATATTTGCATATACCAATCTGGCTCAATGATAAAAAAGAGTGAGAATAGCAGATTTGGGTGCTCTTCATACTGGTGAAAAAAATTCCACTTCAGCTTGCATTTTCAGGGGTTTTGGTACCCGTTGAAGCTTATAGGTACTTTTCTTTGGACTATGGACTATATAATTCAAAGCATGAAATGGTTGGCACCCAGTCCAATTAATTCTCAGTTTGGGGAAAAAACACACTGTAAATGTTTTTAACTCAATTGTGTGGATACACAAAATAGTTTAGTAATGTACAATATTTACTCTAAAGGACCTTGTTCATCATATCAAACTATTTAGGAGGTGAAAATCAGACCTTGTTCAATTACAGTACTTAATTCATGAAAACTTACTAAAGCAGAAAAGAAAATTCAATTTTTTCATAATTTGGTGTAATTGTGACACATTGAAAGCTACCTCTTTACTTCTACCCTTTATTTTTCATTTAACAGGATTTTAAATGTATCCTAGCCAACATACGAAGTGAACAACACCATGCAATGTGCCAGTTTTTAAGGTAACTCTTTTAACCTCTAAAATGCTTTAGCTCTGATAGGAACAACTTCAGACATAGGGAATAAACTTTCCATTAAAAAAACCCAAGAATCTGTTTTTAAACCTAGGACCCTGAGATCCAATAACAAAAACCTGCAGCAAAATAGTGGTTCATGGGTGGAACCAATAATTAAGTGCATGCACAAGTCATGCCCAGGGATGGTTTGCACTGAAGAGTACAAAACTGAGACCAGATATTATAGTAATCTGTAATTCCACCTTTGGTTCACTCTTGTTTTAGATTTTATGTGCACTGTGCAGTGCTTCAGTTCATGATGTGGATAGGTCACCAAAAGGAAATATGGTAACTGTACAGTTCTAGAATATCAAAGAGAAAATCATAATTAGGCGAGTCTCGATCAAAAGTTTGGACTCAACATCATGCTAGCTTCTGACCTGACTTTTTTTCTCACAGTCCTTTGCACTGCTTGTAAATCATCCATGGAGCAGGTTTTGGAAGTCAAAGAACTGTACCAGGGAAAACAGGAGAATCATACCTCCTCCTTGCCTCTCCAATGGAAACAGTTCCATAATAATAATAATAATAATAATAATAATAATAATAATTATTATTATTATTATTATTATTTTATTTTATTTTTATACCCCGCCCCATCTCCCTGAAGGGACTTGGGGTGGCTTACATGGGGCCAAACCCGGACATCAACAATATAAAAACAGAGCAATAAAACAAATCAATCAACAATAAAAACAAGTCATAAAAAATCACATACAAAAAATATAATGATAAAATCTTGGGTTGGATCCAAAGAAGCTGGGCCGAAAGTGTAAGTTGTGTCGGTATCATCAGGGAGGGGTGCTTACCCAAGTTGTCACAGCCATTAAAGTGCTGGGGAAGGCGTACACAAGGGACTATTGCTGGATAGGCAACAGGTCGATCCTACTATGGAGATCAGTCACCAAAGGCCTGTTGGAAGAGCCAGGTTTTCAGGCTCTTCCGAAAGGTGAGGATGGTAGGGGCCTGCCTGATCTCCCTGGGGAGCGAGTTCCAGAGCCAGGGGGCCACGAGAGAGAAGGCCCTCTCCCTCGTCCCCACCAACCGCAACTGTGAGGGTGGTGGGAGCAAGAGGAGGGCCTCCCCCGACAAGCAAAGAGATTGTACAGGTTCATAGGGGGAAATGCGATCACGAAGGTAGGTGGGTCCCAAACCGTTTAGGGATTTGTAGGTGATGACCTGCACCTTGAATTGGGTTTGGAAAATAAACGGCAGCCAATGAAGCTCCTTAAACAGGGGAGTTGAACGCGCCCTGTAATTTGCTCCAGTTAGAAACCTGGCTGCCAAGCGTTGTACTAGTTGCAGTTTCTGGGCCGTCTTCAAAGGCAGCCCCACGTAGAGCGCATTGCAATAATCCAGTCTAGAGGTAACTAAGGCATGGACCACCATGGTCAGATTTGACTTCTCGAGGTACAGTCGCAGCTGGCGCACAAGTTTTAATTGTGCAAATGCTCTCCCAGCCACAGCCGACACCTGGGCCTCAAGTGTCAGAGCCGAGTCCAGGAGGACCCCCAAGCTGCGGACCTGCGCCTTCAGGGGGAGTGCGACCCCATGAAGCACAGGTTGCCACCCTATGCCCCGATGACGTATGACTGACCTGGAGGACCTCTGTCTTGTCAGGATTAAGTCTCAGCTTGTTCACCCTCATCCAGACCAACACAGCGGCCATCAGCAGAAAGATCCAGTTAGATCTTGGTCTGAACCAATAACATCTCCACTCTCCACTGATTAGGATTGCCTGATCAGGACAATCCCAGGCCCTTGATTTCAGGGACACCCCTTGTGGTGTCACAAAGTGAAGGGTCTGGTGATATTGCAAGAGGCAATGCTTCATAGTGTCATTAAGCATGAAGAACCTGAAATGTCTGGAGTTCAGGAAAAAACTTAAAAAACTTTAAGGAAACAGTTGCCCTCCCCTATTTTTTTTTATGGAAGGCTCTACTAGATCCAAGAGACTTCTCTGGATGGCATTACCCAATGGATTTAACCAATTCTCTCATGCTTTGGTACCCTGATCCTTATACCTCAGGAATCCTGCATTCTCATTTTAAAACTTGGTCAAAATCGAGGCTGAAAATGTATTTAAGATGGAAAACTTGGGCCATCTGTCAGCCTGCAAAGAGTTTCCGGAATACATAGTGTCTCCCCCCCCCCCCCCCAAGGAACTTTCTGTGGAATGTCAGCCAATGGCACATGGGCCAGCACTGGTCTAGGGAATAGCCCTGGTATAGATTACATATTGTCCACCCTCTAGATGACACAATTTTCATCATGTGGGCTGAGATCTTGCATCAGTGGCTACGATTCATAACTTTATGATGTTGCAACTATATTCTTGATATAGCACACAATTCTTCTATTGAATTGTGACAGTATATATTGGAACAGCCTACATGGTGTTCTGAGCAAAGGGCGTTTCTGTTGCACAAGAACTCCATAGTATTTTGGTGTTCATCACCTAGCACTTTGATCACCATGACCAATTAGACGCATGTTGCAGTAATCATGCTAGTCGTTTCATTCATGTAATAGTTCTGTGGCACAGGCTGTTGAGCAGCCTGCTGCAATAAATCACTCTGACCATGAAGTCATGAGTTCGAGGCCAGCCCATGGCGGGGTGAGCACCCATTAATTAAAAATTAAAAATAACCCTGCTCGTTGCTGACCTAGCAACTCGAAAGATAGTTGCATCTATCAAGTAGGAAATAAGGTACCACTTATAAAAGTGGGGAGGCAAGTTTAACTAATTTACGACGTTGGAATGAGGAAGTGCCGTCACAGTGGATGATGAAGCAGCTGCTCCACCCTGTGGCCAGAATTGAACATCCCCCCAGAAGAAGGTTAAATTGCCTCTGCGTCTGTCTGTCTCTGTTTGATGTGTTTATGGGTATTGAATGTTTGCCCTATGTGTGTATAATGTGATCCACCCCGAGTCCCCTTCGGGGTCAGAAGGGTGGAATATAAATACTGTAAATAAATAAATAAATAAATAAATAGTTCTGGAGATATAGCTACGCCTCTGTCTCTTTCCTGAGAATGCGACTGTTGTGCAACATTATAGTTCACCGTACTTGTGATGCCTCATGGGCCTTGTTGTCCTGCTCCCAGTGCCATCGTGGCCAATGAAGACGAAAACATGGAGTTTTCGCCAGTTCAGCAAGAGCCGGAATCTTTCCAGATGCCTGATGTTGATGTTTTTGCCCAAGAACCCATTAAAACAGACCTTGAGCAGCTCTCACCCCCTTTTGCTAGGAGACAGTCCTATACTGCAGACAGGGGAGTGAAAGAACAGGTTCGCAGGAGTTTGAGAATTGCAGCTAAACAAGACACTGATTAGCCATGTTTCCCCTGGGAAAATCTAGGGAGTCTCACATCTGGAGAAAGCTGGGTTTTGTTTCCTGTTCTCTAGGGAAAGAGAATGCTGGACACCTGCTTGGCAGGAAAACGGGGCCCAGATATAGGTGCCTGGCACGGTAGGTTCCGTGCGGAGTCAACAGAGCAGCTTCAGGAGTGATTTCGTGTTTCCAGCCTTGTGTGGACTTCGCAAAGTCCTCAAATCCAGTTTCCTTGCCTTGCCTATCCAAGTATTCAAGAATTGCCTTGCCTCATTCCTAGTCACGGACCTTGTTCCTAGAATCAAGTTTTGCCTCCAGCCTTGTTGTAGATTTACCTTGGACCTTGAAAGACCCTGGACAATTCCCCACACTATTGCTTGGCAATAGTGTGTGTTTCGGTTTATTGGATTTTATCTTTGGACTCCAATATCATTTATTGGACAAAATATTTCTGGACTATATTTGACCTCATTTGATAGGTCTGCTTCTGGACTATATTTTCTACTTGCTTTTATTATTCTTATATATTTCCTTAATAAAGATATTAGATAGTTATTGGCCTCCGTGTTCAGTTCTTGGTGCTCCGTTGCCCTGGCGTGACAGTACTTGATCATACGTCACTTTGTGATGTATGATTAATGCCTAACAAGATGCCAGTCTATGTTTCTTATTTAATGGAGAAAGGCCGTTATATTATCTGAAAATAATTTGTTATTGTTAAAGAACTGCCCACTAGATGGTACGAGGCACTACCTAGTAAAATAACATTGGGCCATCAGAAGGAAAGGCACAATTAGATGAACTACTAGGTGCAAAGAAGAGGAGAATTTGTGTTTCTTTATTTAGAAGATGGAGATCTGGCGTGTGTACTCAGAGCTGAAATAAGGTGTATTTATTGAGTAATCAGCTGCTGCATTCGTTTGAGAGCAGAACTGGGCAACCTTGGGAACTGGCAAACTGCATGGCTGCCAACCCAAATCAATTAAATGCCAATCCAAATCCATTAAATGTTGGACAGGTCCAAAAGTAGGACTTGTCCTGGGTTTACCAAATGAAGCCTCAAGTAAACCCAAATTAATACGGAGTAACCTGGGATTTCCCAGTTTACTCAGGATTAGTGAAACACCTTGAAAGATCTGACTGAACCTTAAGGTAAGGATTTCCCTCCCCCCTTCCCTAACATATTTTTTTTTTGCGTGTCAGGCGCTCTCTCCAGAGGGAACTTCAGCTGCTGCCAGGCCCTTCATGCAAGTTCTTTGGAGGAAATGGGGGGCTGGGGTGGCTGTGTGCCCTCTCGGCGCAACCTCTTATTCAATATCAACTCAAAACAATTCAAGCACACAGTTCCTATTGTTTCCCCTTTAACACAAAACTATTGTGTTCTATTTATTGTACAGTGTTCCCTCACTACTTTGCAGTTCACTTTTTGCGGATTCGCTGTTTTGCAGTTTTTCAATAAACTCTAAAAGACTATTATAAATCATAAAAAATTACAATTTACAGCCTAAGGAAGGGAGGAAGGAGAAGCCAAAGGGAGAGAAATGAGTCCAAGTGGCAACGGGAGGAGAAGGAGGCGATTTATCAACACACAATTGGTTGATAAAGACTTAAAATAGTGTATAGCTACTAAAATAATGTATAAATATTGAAATAAATATAGTGTCCCTACTTCGCAGATTTTCACTTATTGCAGGTGGTCCTGGAACCTAACCCCAGCGATAACTGAGGGAACAGAGTTGGTGTATGTTTTCCGGGCTGTATGGCCATGTTCTAGAACATGGCCATACAGCCCGGAAAACATACAACAACCTTGTGATCCCGGCCATGAAAGCCTTCGACAACACAGTGAGGGAACATTGTATTGTGTTATTTACAATTGCTTTGAACATGTTCATTTTATCTTTAACCAATAGGTGTCAGGGTAGTGCTTTGATACAGTATTTTAAACTGCCATGAGCCTTTGAGACAGTCTGCTAAGTTACAATAGCCAAGTCCCTTGTATTTCAGCACTGGCTGCAGGTATCAGACAAAAATGATTAAATTCACTCAGCTGCCATCTGGGAGTGCAGTAACCAGGTTGGATCTAGAAGTACCCTTAAGCTATAAATGTATTCCTTATGGGAGTGTGATTCTATCCAGACTAGAAATGTTTTGGTCCCACTAAGATTGTCCCTGCTAAGTGTAATCTCACATATTTCAATTGGAGACTAGAAGTTTCATTAGCAATCCTAATATATACATGTTTTTCTTTTTGTCTACAGAAAACATCCACTATTCTCTACATGGCCACCAGAAAAAATAGACTTTCTACTTCGGTGCAGTTTGCAGCGATTTCACAGGTTGTCTGTATATCTGTGCCTCCATGCCCCATTAATAATCAATAGCAAATTTTCTAGGTGCCTGGAGACATTCTAATGACCAGGTCAAAAAATTCAAGTTACTTTTTACTTAGATGAGAATTAAGAAAGCAGGATTTGATTACCTTATATGTGTGTGTGTGTGTGTGTGTGTGCAAGCAAAATATTTGCTTGTTCTCCTATGGAAAGATCCTTTGAGTTGGTTAACTACTGCTTTCAATTGCTCACTTTGAAAGTGAAATGTTAATATATACTCAGGGGATTAATAATAATAATAATAATAATAATAATAATAATAATAATAATAATAATAATAATTTATTTTTATACCCCGCTTCCATCTCCCCAAAGGGAGTTGGGGCAGCTTACATGGCGCCAAGCCCGGATAAAAACAGCAAACCAAATAAAAACATCTGAAAATACAAACACCATTATTAAAATTCAACTAAACATAACAAAAGTATAAAATGATAATCATATTAAAACATGGAATCGGCACCCAAGTAGAGGGGATAAAAACAAACTGGGTAAAGAGCAATAAGTGAATATTATAGCACGAGGTAGTTGATATATTTTTTAATTTTTTTATTTATTACAGTATTTGTATCCCGCCCTTCTCACCAATAGGGGACTTAAGGCAGCTTACAATAAAAGCACATATATAAAAAATTAATGCAATACATTGTGAATCAATTAAAATTAAATACATTGTATATCCTTTGATATTGGTCTCCAGCAAAAATTCCTTTTTTTTGTCTTTATTTAAGGAACTTTATACTATTTGACATCAAGAAAATATTTCAGAGAAAACATATTCAGCAAAAAAGCAGTAAGAGTATACCTATTGAAGCAAAAGGTATCTAAGGTGCTTCCAGACAGTGTCAAAACCCACATTTTAAATCAGGGGTAAAAAATCCCAGGACCTGACTGTTAGTCCTGGGATTTGGTCCTCTGCCATCCTTACAGGCTTCTTCTGTATGGGAATAAGATGTAGGGTGAAAGGGGGACATTTGGCAGAAAGTGTTTTTTTTAAAAAAAAATCACTTCATTATGCACTGGACTGTATATGCGCACATGCAAATATCTTAATATAAATATAAGAAAATTTCCATGTGTGCATATGCGGTTCAACGCATGACAGAGTGAATTTTTTTAAAAAAAGATTCCACTGGATTTCTCTCTTCCCCAATTGTGTTGCAGCCCAGCCGCCTACTTGATCCCCTTTTTCACCCAAACATCACACAAATAACAGGAATAGTAAGTTTATTAAGAAAGGAGCATCTAATTTCCAGAAGCATTTCCAGAAGCTTGACAAAAAGCAATGACCAACTCTGAATATGAATTCCAAAAATCACTTAAGGCAAAAACAAGAAACTGTAATCCAAGGGTTGTTGTGCTTAAACTAGAATTATATCCAAAAGCTTGAAAGCATGAACATTGACCATAATCCATAGGCTTGATAATTTAATTTAACTATAATCCCAAAGGCTTGAAACTTGAACGAGCTTTGTAATCAAAATAGGAAAGCGTGAACATGACCATAATCCTAGAGACTGAAAGGGCTGAAATTTGAAACAAGAGTTGTAATCCAAACAGGAAGGATGGAACTTAAACAGGAGGACAAGATACAAACCCAAGAACAGAACTAACTCTGAGCTCCCAAGACAGGCAACTTGGCCTGTGAAAACCCAAATGAACATTGACTCCAGTTCCTTAATAATACTCCCTCTTGCCCATCATATCACCTGTGTTCCCTTTATTTATCTTTCAGTCTCTGGGAACACCAGATTTGTCTCTGTTTTGCAGTATCCCATCTGATCTGTAAACACCAAGTTATCTGTAACCCTCCTGTCTCCTCCATATTCAATTCAGAGTCAATGTCTGGCAGATTCTCATGAGAATCACTGCCTGTTTCCCTGACAACAGATCTATCCATAACATTCCCATCATCTCGAAAAACACTTTCACTTTCCCCCCATAGAACACCAAACTCAACCAGAAAATACTCATCCTCATCCTCAGAGCCTTCACAGGCCACAACAAATTGTTTATTCAAACTCTGTTGAATATAAAGTTTACAATAAAGAGTTTCAGAGCATTCTAATTGCTCTCCATTTGTGCTTCCTTTAAACCAACTATGTGCCTGTTTCACAGCCTAATCAGCTGATCAGCTGTTTCCGGCTTTTTAAAAGTGCAAGGGCACTGGAGCAGTTTCCACAGGGGCGGGGGGGGGGGGGAGGGAAGGAAATCATGTGTTTTTTGTGAGTGCAGGGATTACATTAATGCAAATATGCACATTTTCTGGCTGAAATCAGGATATAAGCAGACCTTTATAATACGCGTTTGTCATCAGTTGTAGCAAATCAGCACGGATTTACTGCTAACATCATGGCACTTCCCCCTTAACCCAGTAACTACCGTATTTTAGGGCCTGTGTAGAAGGGCTCTTAAAAACACGGAGAGAGAGTGTTACACCCCAATGCAGCGTGAGCACTTGAAAACCAGACAGGAGTCAATATAACATATAATATCTTTATTAAAGCGAATATAAATCCAGAAGGAAAGTAGTTATAGAGTTTGAGGAGGAAATAGTTCTTTCTGAAAAGTCAAATATAGCCCTTCCCTTACCACCCCCCTTCTTTTCTCTCTCTTTAGTTTTTTTTCCCTAGCTTCCATCCCTCATTTCCCCCGCCCCTGGATTTCTATCTTCTTTTCCTCTATTGTGACCCTTGTGTCTCTCACATTTATCACCGTTTTTAAAGCGTGCACTGTATTTTAAAAACTATAAATAATTTAAAAAAAAAAGGCAGCAAAGTTGTCAAAGCAGAGGCAATCTCGAAACAGGAACAATGAAACAACAACCGGAGTAAAATCAAGGTCTCCTCGAGAGTCGCGGCACAGCTCGGCCCGACTGTAACTGGACCTGGAAAAACTTGGCTTGGAAACTGGAGCTAGACGGAGTTACCTCACTCCAATAAAGCAACATTGACACCGCAAATACTCTACAGTGCAAAACGCTTTTAAGGATCCTAAACTGAATCCCAAAGTAGGGAGAGCAATACTACCAAAAAGTTCCCATGGGAACTCTAACCATTATCCCCTTGGGACGCCAAACATTGACTTCTACGAAGAGTTTGTTTAACACTCCTCTCACGATTCAAAAATTCTCTCCGATTAAAACCCTCATTCTCAGGCAAACTGGGAACATCTGGCCCAGACAAGGAAAACTCCCTTCCAATTAACTGCTCTTCCTGGCTGATTTCTCCAGGCGCCTGGAGCTGCAAAGGGTTTTCCGAACTGGGTGAAAAGACATACCCTGTTTCCCCTAAAATAAGACATCCCCAAAAAATAAGACCTAGTAGAGGTTTTGCTGAATTACTAAATATAAGGCCTCCCCCGAAAGTAAGACCTAACAAAGTATTTGTTTGGAAACATGCAGGCCGAACAGAACACCAGAGCATGCAGGATTGGTAAATGTACGTAACGTATCATAGAGTGCTGTACATGGAAATAATGGTAATAACAAGAAATTCTTGATAGGACTCACAGTTTGTCTGGTTATGCTGGTTTGTGATGACAACTACTGTACAGTATATAATAAATGTTCATTTTTTTGTTCAACAATAAATGTGAATTCTTCTTCATGGAAAAATAAGACACCCCTGAAGATAAGACCTAGCACATCTTTGGGAGCAAAAATTAATATAAGACACTGTCTTATTTTCGGGGAAACACGGTAATAAGCCTTATCTGTGTCAGAGTTCAGCTCCTGATCAGGCTCTGAAGCCATGGCTGACTGGGGTATAACAGAGAGTTTTACAAGTGAGGTGATTCACCAGTAATGCTCCCAGTCACAAGCTGCTTTGACTGTCACATTGAGAAAAACCCGAGAAACACCAACTGATTGACTGCTATTCAAAGCATTCTTAACAATATCTCATATCAACAACAACATTTATTACAGTCCATAGACCCATCAGTAAACGAACTGTCATTCTGAATTTTTCCATCTCAGGAGAAGTTCATTGTACAAGATACATCTACATGGTTTCAAATGATATCCCTATCAGAGGTTATTTGCTTCCATGGCCTTGCTGCCACTGCGAGGAATTTTGCCACTGTGAGAGTCACCTTGTGGCACTTGTCCTCTAAAAGATATCTAGCAATCTTCTGTGGGGGATGGCTGGTCATGCAGGACAGGATTGGATATAAAAGTTGGCTACGTTGCACTGTGTAATAGCGGCATGCAATAAAATGTGTTTTATTGTTTCTATTTCGTTTCCTCCACAGGGGCATAGTTTTTGGGAGTGGGGAATTCCAGACAGTCTGCCTCTTAGCAGGTCTGAGGGAAATATGTTTAGTCTCGCTTTTGTAAAGAATCTGTAATATTTAATTACTGTGAGCATTTTAGGTATTCACATGTTTTAAATGGCTCTCTGTATTAAGACTCTGGGGGAGCATGATGTATTTGAGCGGTCTCTAAGCTATCCCAGGGCAATATCCTGCAATCTTTGCTTCAGGATTTGTGTGCCATCTTGAATCCCAAATTGAGTAGAAGGGATGCAGATAGTCCAATTGAGGTCGTTTTTCGTTCAATTCTCCTCATAACAGGAAATGTAAAACAGTTATTTTCCAATTTTGTTCCTTTCAATGCTTCAAACTTTATCTCCCAAAAGTCAATAAGATTAACAAGGTTATGATTTTTGTAGCCGAAGTTGAAAACATTTGGAAGGCCTAAGGTTAAGAACATTAATGTAAGACCTAAAGCAATTTTTAAAATACCACATATCAGGAAATGTTTTTAAAAGGCCACAATTTCTTGTGGCTTTTAAAAAATTGCTTTAGATTTTACATTAATGTTGTTCCATGTTTTACACTGATGTTGCCCAAATTTTGCTCGATTGATCTTCATATCCTAACAAAGTGAAATTGGAACAGATGAAGCTGTGCAACAAACTATTATTAATGGTATTAATGTCCTACTTTTTCCCAGTATGGGACTCAAGATTAAAACAATTAAAACATATACAGCTTTAATTTAAAAGAAATCTAATCTAGTATCAGCAGAGCCTGCCAAAACCAAACATGAGAAAGATGAAAACAGGGTTTAGATAATTTGTGAGTTCTGCTAGCAAACGGAATGGAGATGCATTGTCTTCCACTTTGACAGTGACATCTCTATCAGTATCTCAAAGACCACCAAAACAACCTTTCTTGGAAGTTTTATCACACTGTTAAAATATTTTAATATGATTCATGAGCATCTAAGAATGAGTATAAATTCTGATATCATTTCAATTTTTATTTTATGCAGGACTGGTACAGCAGTTGTAACAAACTGCCTAACTTCCTACTCTTTAGTTATTGTCCAGTCAGTAAGTACTTTGAAAAAGCTAACTTAATGGCAATGTCATATTGGGGTAGCGTCTGCTCCCAGTCAAATGAATATTGAACATAAATGATGTAACTCATTTTTGTAACTAATATAAAAAACACGATGAGTGTCTTCAGCAAGCATAGGCGATCACTCCAAAAGTGAGCCATGTGTGTCTCTTACAGCACACACACACTCACATACAAATCTTCACTCATTGAATCAGAGTTGAAAACCTGGTTTTTTCAAGCCATCTTCAATTAAGATGAACAGTTGATTGAGTCCCCACCCCCACCTATATTCTAGCCTTCTGCACTTCATCTCTGCCCCATATTATTAGTACTCTCAAGATATTGCACAATTACAATTTTATCCCTCTCCTAAGACTGAAAATTGAAGATTGAAGTGCCATTATATTGTACTTGGCCTCCAGCCACGTTTGTATTGTGTGATGGTGTGCTTTATAATTATGTATTAATTTGTTGTGACTGCATTGCATTTTATGTTGTTGTATTTTATTGTATATTGTTGGTCTTGCTCCCCATGTGAACTGCCCCAAGTCCCCTCAGAGAGATGGGGCAGGATACAAGAATAAAGTGATTATTATAATTATAATTATTATAATTATTATTGTCGGAGGGCCCCTTCTACACTGCCATATAATCCTGATTATCAAAGCAGACAATCCACATTATCTGCTTTGAACTGGATTATATGAGTCTACACTGCCAGATAATCCATTTCAAAACAGATTATCTGGATTTTATACAGCAGTGTAGAGGGGGCCTAAATCTGTAATGAAGAAGAACACACAGGAGAAATGACAACAATTTGCTTTTGCCAGGATCTACTAGGAAAGGCAAGATTTTGTCCTTTCTCCTCCTCTCTACTCATTGAGTTAATGGAGTGGAAACTACTTTTGCACTTTGAACTCAGTTTGAAGCAATTTAAGTTTGTTAAAAAATGACAATGTCTGAACTGAGGAAAACAAAGTCAAATTGATACAAAGATCTCTATTTGTAGGGTCGTTGCATCGAGGCTGCAAAGATGGATTCAGAGACGACAGACTCTCGGAATGGTAATTGCTTTCATCTTATTAACCGAAATTCATGCAATGAAATTATTAGAATATGGATTTTACTAGCTGAGTTCTCCTACTTTTTGCTTTATATTAATTGTTTCACACCATACTAACTTTCTGTCCATCATGGACAGAATAAGAGGCACCAGTATTTTGAAAACCACAACTTTAGTTAATTGCTGAAACACCAAAAAGGCAAATAAATGTAAGAATTCAGAACTGATTGGCTCATTGGGAATTTAGCTGCCAGATTACTAGTGGGAACTTCTGAGAAGAGCTTTGTGTTTCAAAAGGAAAATTAAAAGTATTTTCTGTTGGTCTAACTTTTTCAACAACAGAAATTACTGTTTTTATTTTCCAAAGAAAATAATGCAGTATTAAGTGATACTTCACAGGCTCCTTCTACACTGCCATATAATCCAGATTATCAAAGCAGATAATCCACACTATCTGCTTTGAACTGGATTATATGTGTCTACACTGCCAGATAATCCAGTTCAAAACAGATAATCTGGATGTTATATGTCAGTGTAGAAGGGGCCTCAGAATAGGTAAAGGTTTTCCCTGACATTAAGTCCAGTTGTGACCGATTCTGGGGGTTGGTGCTCATCTCCATTTCTAAGCCAAAGAGCTGGCGTTGCCCATAGACACCTCTAAGGTCATGTGGCCAGCATGACTGCATGGAGCGCCGTTACCTTCCCGCCGGAGCGGTACCTATTGATCTACTCACATTTGCATGTTTTTGAACTTCTAGGTTGGCAGGAGCTGGGGCTAACAGCGGGCGCTCATACCTTTTGGTCCTCAAGTTCAGCAGCTCAGCGCTTTAACACACTGTGCCACCAGGGGCCTCAGAATAGTCATAACTAATTTAAGTTCTATTGATTTGTGTGGAACTAAGAAGTAAGGCCCCTTCGACACTGCCATATAAAATCCAGATTATCTGCTCTGAATTGGATTATATGGCAGTGTAGACTCATATAATCCAGTTCAAATTAGATAAAGAGGATTATCTTCTTTGATAATCTGGATTATATGGCAGTGTCGAAGGGGCCTGTGTCATTCTGAAAAAGTGGTGGGATGCTTGAGAAAATGTTGTCTAGGATACAGGAGTAGGAGGAAACACTGCCAAAAGAAAGAAACCTCAATGATAATGTGGATTATTTGTTTTAATAATCTGGATTATATGGCAGTGTAGAAGGGGCATCAATCTGTGATGTTGGAGCACACTCTTAAGTATATACACATGCTATTCATTGGGTTGTTTCTCATCTACTATGCAGACATTATAGTACTGAACTATCTTAGATTTGATTTTAAATATTATTTTAATATTTCTATGTTTAAATCTATTTTAATGTTTATATGTGTTAGGTTTCAATTCACACATTGTTGTGATTTTTAGTGTTATCCACTCTGAGTCTCCTTTGGCAGAGAAAAAGCAGGATACAAATACTACTACTTCCAATAATCATAATAATTTGATTCTAAATAGCAGTTGCTTCATATGTATATATTTTTATCATCCTAGTGTCATACGTGTACTAGCTGTTACATCAGAAATATATCCGGCTTGATATATGCAGAAATGGAGCAGCCATGATGTAGTGATTTGAATGTTGGACTAGGTCCCCCATCTACACTGCTGTATACAGTCCAGATTATCCTCTTTGAACTGGATTATATGACAGCATAGATTCATATAATCCAATTCAAATCAGATAATCTGCTTTAAAATTTTGGATTATATTGCAGTGTAGATCCAGCCTAGGACCCCAGGAGACCATGGTTCAAATCCTGCTCCAGTCATAAAAAGCCACTGGTTGGCAGGTCACAATGGATGGATCTACACTGACATATAATCCAGTTCAAAGCAGACAATCTGGATTTTATATGGCAATGTAGATCCAGCCACTCTCAGTTTGATAGGGAGGAAAACTTCCTCTGAATCAAACCTGCCAAGAAATCTTGTAATATGATTATCATCTGAATCAACATGGGGGCATATAACAAGAATAAATATGTAGAAGTAGATGTGGAGGATAACTGTTGTAGCAGTCCTTGACTTGTTGATACATATCTACTTACAACATGTGTCTGTGTAAAATTCAAAAACATGAGGAATTTACTGTGATAATAAAGCACTTCAAGTTCATGTGCACAGACATAGAAATATGAATGACAGCTTGAACAATGACTTCCCCATTAAAGCACAGGAAGCCATTTCTACACGCACTGCCTGAATTGGCATAGTAATGGAACCAGAATGAGCCAACTCTGTTTCCTGCTTGATTTATCTTGTATTTTTAATTAAGCTACGTTTGGCAACCATCCTCAAACTGAATTCAGCACATTACATGATACAAGTAAATTATTTCTTTAGGCAATTTTTTTTTGTTAAAAAGGTGGAAACAAAATACGTTGTTTTTCAAAGTCATGCATTTGTAGTAATGATGATATACCCTAGATATAGAATAAGCTGTATGTGTTTATATCATTGACTATTTTCAAGTCATTTCCAACTTATGGTGACCCCAAGATAAAAATATAGGGTTTTTATTGTGACTTGCCCAGGGTTTGCTTGATTTGGACCCTCATCTCCAGAGTCATTGTCCAACACACAAACCACTAAACTACACTGACCCCGCATGCATTTGTACATGTACTTTTCAAAAATGTCAAGTTTCAAAATGTTTTTAAAACAATTCTTTTCTTTATGATTGTATATATTATTAGAAAGATATGGATTCAGCTACACAGAAAATGACACTTCGCTATAAATCTGAGAAACAGAAGCCACAGGTAGGGCAACTTTTTGCTTTCTTTCCTTTGTGTATGTGAACAGATATTTTATGCCTGAGACAAAAAGGAGAGAGAAAAACTCAGTGTTTTTTATGTCAAGCATGAACAATTTCTTTATTTTTGTTTATTTAGAAAAATCTCCTACTATTCGATCCCATATGATACCCCTGGCATATAGCAATAATCAGTTTCACAGACACTCAAACCAATCAATTAAATAGACCACTGAAGAAAAACAAAGGTGCAGAGAAATGGACACAGAGCAGGAGACATTGGAGACTAACAGCACAGAAAAGAAGTGTTAGTATAAAGTTGATACCAAACACCTTTCTAAAGGGGTATGAAAAGCTTGGCAAAGAGTTCTGCAAAATGAATGCCACATACAAAAAGCCCTCTTTCTCAGTGATACCAATCACATGTTGGTGGTGGTGAACTGTGGAAAGCAAATAGAGAAGGTCCTATCCTAGGAAAGTGGTCCTCAACCCTTTAGCACCAGGATGGGAAACTTAAGTCCTCCAGACTCAAGCTTTAGCAGAAGAAACCAAACAGAATGAGACCCACCATTTTACCACATCGTTGTACATAACGGGACTTGAGCATCCATGGATTTTGGTATTCATGGGGGAATTCTGGACCCAAACTACAGCAGATATCAAGGCCCCCCTGTACATCAGTTGCAGGTTATGGACACTGGCCTGTCAAAGCTATTGAGTTTGAGTTAGCTCATATTCAAATACATTCTAAATCTGCCTAACTTGAATGTTTAAAGATTACCCTGTTCAGCGTTTCTTGTGAAGAATTTGGATCATTATGAACTCTCCACATTTACTGGGATTAGAGGCACAAGACCACTACAAAAATGGGAAAACTTCAAATATTTTTTTGTACTTGAAAGAACACTTCTTTAGGAATCTTTAGGTCTTCCATTGTGAATCTCCAATTATTTGCCAATTATTTGCAGAAGTTGACCAAGTCCCCTTCTACACTGCCATATAAAATCCAGATTATCTGCTTTGAACTGTGTTATATGGCAGTGTAGACTCATATAATCCAGTTCAAAGCAGATGATGTGGATTATCAGCTTTGAAAAACCTGAATCATATGGCTGTGTAGAAGGGGCCCTTGAGATGATTAAAGAGCCCATATCAATCAAATATGTGGATAATCAAATCCACAAACATTAAACCCGCAGACATAGAGGGGCAATTTACTTTGAAACAGACTTCATTTTTAAAGCACCAGGAACACGTGTGAGAACACATGTGATGAATCTGACTTATTTACAGCAGTAGATTATATTTTTCCCTGAAGGCTGCTACTTACGTTAGCTGACTCACAAGGCATTTCCTTCCTATTAATTATTGTAAGTAATATAAATTAACACAATTTTTGCTGCAGTGTTTTTGGTTATAATACAGTTGTATTTCCTGACCTCCAAGTAGAGTCAGAATGAAGCACTGGTTGTTAACTTTCCCTAATGTGGCAATTGCTTGCCTGTTGCTACATTTACTACATTTTGCTTTTCACCGCAGGAAGCTTCATTAACTCCCCGGTTCCTGAAGATTAGGACTCTTGAACAAAGTGATATTTTTGTGAGTATCAACGATGCACAAGCCTACTGAGTTGGAAAGTCTAATGTATTTTAAAAATTGTTTCAGTTAGGCAAGTCTAGAGATTTGCTGTTGCAGAAAATGCTAGGCCTGTGGTGCCTGCTGTGTTCATGTGAACAACCTCCACAGCTGACTTCAGGCAAAAACTGTACATTCTCTCCTGAATGTGTATTCCCCAAACTATATTTTTCCAAACTTAACATTTAGGAGGAGAACAGATTTGTAGGAAAGACTCTGCCTATGCATTATCCTTCCCTGTCTATTCTGCCCCTGGCTATGCTTACCCTTTCCATAGCTACTGAAATGTCCTTGCGAACGCTGCCTTATGTGTTTTAGTACACCTATTTCCAGTCTTGGTGATTAGAAAAGCAAAGCAAATACTGCAACTGGGGGAAGAATTAAGCATCTCTTCCATCTCATCACAATTCACATTTATATTTACATCACATTTACATTACAACATGAAGAAATTGTGTTCATTAACGATTAAGGAAAGCCAACATGGTGTAGTGATTGAGCATTAGACTATGATTTTGAAGATTATGTTTCCTTGGGTGAGCTTGGGCAAGTCACACACTCTCGGCCCCAGAAAACCCTGTTATAGATTCACCTCAGGGTCACGGTAAATTGGAAATGACTTGAAGCAGGCATGTTGATGGGGGGGGGGGCCTTGAGGGTCTTCAGCACCCCCCCCCCCAAATCCTCAGGGTAGTCCACGAGAAGGCCTTACTGGTATTATTTAAACTGTTATGTTTATTCATATCATGATCTGATCACCATGCTCAATATATCCCATATACAAAAGGTTTACTAGGGTGTATCCTCTCTCACTCAGACTCAGCCCCCACCCCCAACCCTGAATCAAAATCCTGGCTACGGCCCTAACTTGAAGGCACCCAAGATAAGAAATAAATAAAATTGTTGGACAGCCAAGGGAAATTGTAGCAGCCTTTATCATTTTTTCATGCTAGTTTGAAAAATGTATTCAGTAAGAAAAGCTTAAATGAAGTGATTGTTTTTTAAATCCTATTATTTTACGTTTAAAGCACCATGTGCAGTGACAGTGCTATATATATATAAATAAATGATGATAATATCGAAAAGTAGTAGTGGTGGTGGTGGTGGTGGTAGTAGTGGTGGTGGGGGGAGGAGGATGTTCTGAAGCAAATCTATTGCTCTTTCCTGATAAAAGTGCCTAAACCTTAGATTTAGTTGGGTTGTAACACCCATTTTCCCTAAACATTTGCTATGATGGCTATGGCGGATGGGATCTGCCAGGCAACAAGTTGCCCATCCATGTCTAGAGGGCTAGACTGCATTAGGATGGTACATTTATCTGAAGGATTATTTACATGGAATAATCATGACTAGCCATTTTCTTAAATTATATACTTGTCATTATAGGGATTGGCAGATATAATGGATAAAGACGGTGCCCTTCAACTAAGCTTGGTAAGAAATGATTCTGAACAGTGGAAGTATTTTTTTTCCCTCAGCCTCATTGAGGTTTTTGATATAACCTTAATTTGTAGATGAAGTTGTAGGCAACTTCCAATTGCAAAAAGAAATTGTACTCTCCAGAAAAGGTTGAGATAATATTAAACTTCAGGAAAAAGTGAAATGTGTTGGTTCAGATTATACAAATGCAGGAGAAACATCAGGAGAAAATGCTGCTAGAACACAGCCATACAGCCCAGAAACCAAGCAACACCCCAGTATATCTTTATTGCTTTAAAACTGCACAGTTCATTCAAACAAGACAGGACATATTAAATCTTCCGTCCAAGCATGCATGTGACTTTCCCAATTAAATATATTCATACATATTGCTGAGAAATTGTGCATTGCTAAAAGACATTGTGACATAAACTGAAAAAAATGTGCCCATGGCAGGGTAGAAATGTTGTATGTTCGTGTGTTACACCACTTTCATATCTGCACTATATTATCACTAGTGTATTTGCTAGTTTTCTTTAGGTTGTCCTAGAATGGACTAAGCTTTTGTTTTTTGTCACTTTACTCAGAGAACAGGTCTGTGATTTTATTTGAACACAGAAAATATATTACAGTGTTCCAAAGCAACCATTATGTTCACATAAGTTCTTGGTTTTCAGTTCAATTAGTATTCTTTGATTAAATATATATTCAATGCTTTCATTGTAAATTCAATTTAAATATCTTATTTTTAAACATGCTGTAAATATACAGAACAGAAAACATATTTATCTGTATAGACCATAAAGTATGGATTATAACAGCAGTGCAAACCTTCTCAATTTTTCTTGGTTATTTCCTCCTTCCCACAGATCAGTGAAGGTGCAGAGTGCATATTTATTCCCAAAAGACTTTTCCTAAAAGCAGCACCTGCAAAATCTAGGCAGATTGCACTAGAAATCCTGAGCAGCTATCCCACAAAGAGAACCATCCAGGAGAGCTACAATATGCAACTTGCATGGATTGCTTACAAGACCAAACTTATTGGACTATGCCTATCAAACCATACTAGACCAGTTTTAGTGGCTGGTAGGTATTAAATGGGCCTAAATATCCTAAATGAACCAAATCCTGTTTGATCTTGAAAGAGCCAGCCATGGTTAGTACTCAGATGGGAGACTGTCGATGGACACTAGGTACTGAAGGCAATATTTCAGAAGAAGGAACTGCCAAAACTACTTCTGAGTATTCCTTGCCCAAGAAAAGCCTATGCAGTTCATGAGATCATCAAAAGTCAACAGGTGTCTCGGGAAGATACAAACACATTGGTAAAGCACTACAAGTTTCTGCACAGATACGACATATATTTTTGAAAATGTAGAATACAGTAATTCAAATACAATTCAACCCCTTTTGTATTGTATTTCTGTGTTTATCTTTTATTTATTTATTTCCAATTTTCTTCTTAAAATACCGGTCAAAACACCTTGTACAAGGCTATTTAATTACATTAAATCTATATATGCAACTAATGCCTTAATAAAATCTCTTGATGGGAATAAGCATTTTCTTATTCAGAAGACTTATGGGTTCTTTGCCTAGATCCAAAATGATTGGAGGACTGAGGCACAGGCTTAGCGGTTATGATAGACAACAAAGCTTAGCTTGTAATTTTTAGGTGGTCTTACCATAGTTTCACTAGATCAAGAAGTGATTAGGGAAACTATTGGTTTAGCTGGAAGATTTATTGGTTATTGTCTGAGAATGGTGATAAACTAAATGTCTACTCAGAATGTTCTCAGGATGGAAACTCTTGATATGCAACTCCAGATAACCTGCTACTTTCTTGTGCTTCTTCAAAAAACAAAGATAGGCAGCCCTCTAAGAGAGGATTGTTCTCTCCATAATACAACACAGTATTGGTTATGTAGCAACTTAATTGTCACAAATCCTTCAATTTTAGCTTGTTAAGGAGTTTGAGGATATGCTCTGCCATAATCCCCCCATTTTGAATACAGCCATGAACACACAGGTCAATCAGATGTTTGTAAGCAACACTCAAGGGGAGCTCCTACTTGAGAATCAGGTTTAATCAGCATGCAGCAGTTCAGGGAGCCAAGGAGTGATTTAGGAATTTATATAAATAAACTCTTGAATATTCAAAAACATTGACTCTTAAACTGGGGATTACAGAGCTTGGAAAAGTTACTTTTTGCTGAGTAGAATTCACATTCATTTCATAGTGGCCAGGATGATGGAGTGATTGTGGGGACTGTAGTCCCAAAAAGTAATTTTCCAGTCCCTATTGTTTTTCTCTTTGCAAAAATCTTTAATCTGTTTGGTGATCATCTGAGTTACATTTTGCTGGACTTCCCCAAGCAATATGCAGATTTGGATTCCTGTTTCCCTTGTGCACAGTTGCTGAATTTCCTTCAAAGTAAGTAGCCATGGGTCTTGACTTCTCCTTTTCCTTCTCCTTCTCCTTCTTCTCCTTACGCTAGGACTCTCACTCCAACTGAGCGTTAGTTACTATTAACTCAGTGTTGTGGCCCTAATACTGACTTGTTGTGAATCTGTTTCCGTAATTTATCATGCTTCCAGGAGGCATTCTCCACTGACCAATTATCTCCATCTGGAGATTCACTATTCATAATTTCCCTTCCTAGTTTTCCTCTTTAAAATAGCAATTTTATCAAAACATCATATTAATTTAAAAGGTTGCATTTTAGACATTTTCTGTTAGATGATCTTTCTCTTTAACGGTAAATAATATGCTGCATTTTATAAACAGCTGCTTTATTTTTTCAGGAGTTATCAAACATGTTTTGTAATTCCTGACAAAATGAAAAAGAGGGAATTCTAAAAATAAGCAATGTGCAACACATGGCAAAATACAATTATCGTGATAAATGTATTGCTATAGCTGTAATTACTCTTTATAATTTCTAAATAAATTAAAACTTTTATCTCAAGCATTGCCTGAAAGTTGCAGATAATTGGGATCTCGTGTGGTTCTATCCTTTCTCAAATTCTGTGAAAAGTAACAGAAAGGGAAGAACAATAATATTAATGGAGTTTGATCTTTAGCAAGGGTGCTGGAGAACTGGAATAGGTCCAGAGGACAGCAGGAAAGATGGTGAGGTTTCAATGGGCCTGGATCACTGAAAAAACAGGAAAGATCTTTCCGTCATTTGTCTTGAACCCCCATTTCCTCTTCTAGCTGCATAATTTGATCCCATGTCTGGTTGCCCTTTATATTTGTGCCAAGAAGCGAGCATCAGAGATAGATGCCTCTCAAGCCATCACCTCCTGTTTCAGAATTGAAGAAAAGGAAATTACAGTATAACTCTCACATCTGCAGAAGAGGTATCTCTGGTTTCATTTATCCATGTCTGACAAAGTATATATACTCCTTAGGCATTTTCTAAGTCCTCTGGTATGACTCTATGGTATTTTGGGGGCAGAAGTCTCTCATTGCAATAGGGTTTGCTATTACTGCTGCACTATTTTGCAGATCCACATGAAGTCTGGGAACGTATCTCCATGGTCAAAGGGGTTGCACTACATTCACAAGTAGAGTCCTTCAATGACTGGAAGGAAAACCAAGCAATATAAACTTTAGTCTTACTTTTATGACATACTTCCTCTAATATGTATGTATTTGATCTACATTACAGTATGGACATATTTAATTTAAATTCCATCTAATGTGTACATAGTATGGACGTATTTGGTTTATATTACTAGAGGACAGAGCGAGTGTGATATGGTGCTTTGAGTAGTACACTAGGACTTTATGAGACCTTTATGAGTTTGGATCCCTCTCCAGCCACGGAAGCCCATTGGATGACCTTGGGCAAGTCACACCTTTTCAGCCTAAGAGGAAGACAATAGCAAACCTTCCCTGAAAAAATATTGCCAAGAAGACCCAAAGATAGGATTCCATAAGGCAGAGCTGACTTGAAGGCACATCACCATCACCACAACATACTTTCTTTGAATATTGTTAAGTAATTGCACTATAAAGCAAATCAAACTATGTAAAAGAAAAATCTAGGATAGAAAAAGAATAATTGTATACTCAAAATCCACCTTTACACAAAAAAAAACCTATGTAAAAGAGAGATAGTTAGTTACTAACTTCAGGCTTCTTTGATTTTACAAGTTTTATGACTCAATGGGAGAATGGTTCTTGAAATGACCTGATGATGGAGGTTAAGGGCAGTATCTATGATTCAGACTATTGTTTTGGCTGGAGGTTGTTTTCTTCAGCTGGTCCCTTAAGAGTTCCGGCAAATGAGAAAATACAGAGTGAGCTCGAACATAATCCAACACACAGTTATCCAAGAGCATTTAAACAACAATGGTTTGAAATCAATCTGTCTAAATCCATTTTAATTCCAATACTACAAACAAACTGGATGATGTGCAATGCCCTATTTGCTATTGTGATTTGGTTGGATAAACTTTTAGCAATGTCCTATCAGACCTACAAGATTTGAGACCCACTAAGCTGAATTGAACAAGCAAGCTACATTCTGCCATATAATTTAGATTATCAAAGCAGATAATACACATTATCTGCTTTGAACTGGAGTATATGAGTCTACACTGCCATATAATTCAGTTCAAAGCAGATAATCTGGATTTTATATGGCAGTGTATTAGGGGCATTAGTCAGTTGGGGTTGATGGGAGCTGAGTTCAAAACAATCTGCAGGGATGGCGCTTATCTTATAATCTAAACATAGATCATTATAAAGTCTATATTCTGACTTTCAGTTACTTGTTTACTGCCTATGATTTCAAGATGCAATTCAAATAAAGAGTGCCAAATAATATAGTATAGTTAACTCTCCCCATTTCCCTAGGGAGGCAGATAGTTGTGTTGGTGGATGATTTCCACTGGAAAATGGCACAGGAGGAAAGGATTAATCCTCACTCACCCACCAGCAGTATGGTCTTGAACCACTTTTCTTTAGGTGCTTTTTTGTAAGACACTTGGAAATCCAGTCACAGATCTCTAGTCTGACTCCTAGGGCCCTTCCACACAGCCATATAACCCAGAATATCAAGATAGATAGTCCACAATATTTGCTTTGAACTGGGTTATCTGAGTTCACACTGCCATATAATCCAGTTCAATGTGTATTTTATACAGCTGTGTTTGACCTTTTGGTTTTGTTTGTTTATTTTCAGCTGCCTATCCTCTGCATATTGACATACAAGCAAATTCTTTCAATTCTAAATTCAGAAATTATAAAGTGGTGGTTAAAAGTAATAAGCAAAGAAATTAACAATTTGAATGTGCCACCTAACTGTCATGTATTCCCTAAAATGGTTTATAATTGGTGAGTAAAGATGACAAAACAAGAGGTTTCTTGACTCAGAGAATTTAGTTTTCTACAGCCTCATTATGAAGTTGACAGTAATTTCAGAGCTTCTTAGGACAAAGTGCGCTTGAGCATTATTCGTTTGCTAGCAAAATGCCATCATGGGGGGCAATGTGAGAGGGTAGGAAGAATACATCCCTTGCACTTATCTGTAACAGCACTGCTGGTAATGTGGAGGCTGAAGGAAACCGTTACCTTCAACACAATCTGTTTACCAACACCTCCATTCCCTCTCATTTGAAGAATCCCAGTTTGACTACTTGCTTTATCTTCTTCCAAGAGCAAAGTCTCCAGTGATGTCTAGGAAGATATGAAGGTAGGAGATAGGGGGCAACCAACCCACCCATCCACCCAAAATTGAGTTTAAGATAGTCAAAAAGTCACTTTTTATACTACAACTCCTAGAGCCTCTTAGTCAACACATCCAATATGTAATATAATAATAATAATAACTTTATTTTTACACCCCGCCTCCATCTCCCCAAAGGGACTCGGGGCGGCTTACATATGGCACAAGGCCTAAAACAATGGCCTAAAACAATGCATAAAATAAACACACAGTACAATACAAAATAAAACCATGAATATATAAAACAACAATTTGGCTGTCCTGGTTGCAGAGTTCTGGGTATTATAGTCCAAAGAACAATTTTCCAAAGCTTTGCTGAATCCATTAAGAGAAGAACACACTAGACAATGCCTGTTTTTTTTTTTTTTGTTTGTTTGTTTTTTGCTCCCCCAAATTTGGACTTGATTTCAAGTTGACCACTGTCTTCAGTTCGTGGAAAGGTGATAAAACCTATACTGAAGTAGAAGGCTTTGGGGAAAAGAGAAATATATGTCCCCCTTTCCTACAACCATTAAGTTGTTTTAGGAAGGTCGAGAAGACATCACTCGGCCTTCTCCAATGTATAAGAAGGCAAAGTGATGCCTTCTCATATCTCTTATCTGTAGTATTTGAGTCACATTTTGTTAGGTTTTTGGAAATTCTGCTCTATGAATGATTCTGTCTCCAAGTGTTTTTCACCATATTAATCAATGGCCTCCTCTTATACTATATAATAAGATCAAGTGGCAAATTATACCCAAAGAGAAGAGGCGCCATATGTCCCTTCTGCTGATCCCACCAGGAAAGAAGGGCGCTTTCTCTTGTGTGCCTAGTTCACACTGGGATTTGTATCCTGTTTGTCTTTAAGATAAGGAATGATTGACAGAAGCCTGTCTAAATCCATGGAGATCTCAAAAGATTGTCAGTTGTTTATTTCTACTTTTCAAAAAGACCTTTCCTTATTCTCCTTATAAAGGTATTGATTGCTATACTATGGCTAACATAGACTGGAATAAAAAAAAACCAATATGGTACCTGAGAGCATTTTACTGCTAATAGTCAAAAGGCATTGTAAGACTATTGCATCTTTCCCACTTTACATACTACTAGCTGTGCCCGGCCACGCGTTGGGCTGATGGGAATCATTTGTTGACCAGGTGGAATAGCAGTGAATAGCCTTGCAGCCTTAAAGTCTGGGTGTTTTGTCCTTACGTGAATCCTTGTTTGGTGAGCTGGAATACAATGGAATAGGTTTGCTGCTTGGAAGGCTGGGTACTTGCGTTTTGGGGGAATGGTTTTTTAGCCAATTTGAATGGCACTGAATAGCCTCGCTGTTTCAAAGACTGACTGCTTTCTACATAGGGGCATCCTTTCTTGGGCAGGCTGAATGAGACGGAGTAGCCTCATGGCTTGAAACCCTGAGGGTGTACTATAAAGGGGAAATCTTGCTTGGTTAGGTTGAACAGCACTGAATAGCCTTGCTGTTTGGAAGCCTGGTTGCTTCCTGCCTGGGGGAATTGTTTGTTGGGAGGTGTTAGCTGGCCCTGGTTGTTTCTTTTCTGGAATTCCCATTTTCAGAGTGTTGTTCTTTATTTAATGTCCTGATTTTAGAGATTATATTGATGCTTCCTGCCTGGGGGAATCCTTTGTTGGGAGGTGTTAGCTGGCTCTGGTTGTTTCCTTTCTGGAATTCCCATTTTCAGAGTGTTCCTCTTTATTGAATGTCCTGATTTTAGAGATTATATTGTTCTGTATTATTACACCACAGTAATTGTAGATATGATATTTGTTGCCTGAGAGTACAGGCAGGCAGCCCCTCTTTCCAATCCCTAGAAGAGAGAGAGAGGCCCAGGCAGCTGAGGCTGGGAAGGGAGGGCCCTCCTCTGAAGAGGGGGAAAGGGGAGGGAGGGTTTAGGACCCTTTAAGACACGGCGGGGGCGGAGGGAGGCTCTTTCCGGCCTTGTGGCCACCCCTGCCTCCTCCTCTGAAGGCTTCCATCTAAAAAAAAACTAAACAAAAACATTGCGGCCTAGCGGCCTCCCTCTGGCCTGGCGGGAGGCGGAGGTGGCTCTTCGTGGGGGGGGGGGAAGGTTTGGGCTCCGGCTCTCTCATGGCCGGGGCCGCCCTGAGGCCTGTGGGGCATGGAGGAGGCTGCGGTGGTCTTCGTGGGGGGGGGGGGGGGGGTGCCGCTGCAGCCTGACAATTTTTATTCCACGGCCCTGCCGTGTGGAGGCCCCTCCTCCGACCACCATGGGGCCTTCCAGCCATGCTGACGGCTGGGGTTTTAAGGCCCCGTGGAGGTTTTTGACGGGATTTTTTTGTTGTATCAACCTAGAGGCATGGATGATGGGTTGTGTTGAGCCTGTAGTTTTGCTGTTTTGCCCGGTGCCGTGATTCCATCACTCTCTTATATATATATAGATGGTCAAGATCTTACATCACCAAGCACAGTAAAAAGTTTCCTTAGGTGGAATTACATTATGGTTTACTTCTCACTAATCCCAGGATTTGCTGTTTCACTGATATAGCCTTCCCCAATGGCCTTTTCATTCTCTGTGAATGAGGCGGGAGGTTAAAGAACCCCAGGAAATACCATATATGGGCAGAGATGGCAACAGCTAGCGACCCGGGTGCATAAACTCACAGAAACATGTGACTTCTGGGAAATCATGTGTTTCTGAAGAAATGAAAGCTAAAGATAAACAAACAGCGCATGCGTACGCAGGCGCTCTGAATGATTTGTGAGCACGGCACAGAAAGGGTGCAGCCGGCCCGCTGGTAAGCACTGATTGGGTCCAAGTCAGGCAGCATCACAACTCTAAGCCAATGAATTTGCTTGTGGGCGGGCATAACCCGAACCCTGTAGTGTGTATAAATATTTACTCAGCCGGCCACTGTTTGTTCTCCCTGGAGAAGCACTTACTTTGTGCTAGGGGGAACCCTAGTGGCCATTAGCGAAATAAAACTGCTTTCTTGGAATTCCTTCAGTTGTCCGTCTCCATTCCTCCACTGCGCTCAAACAAGGACCGGAGCACAAAGGTTCCGCTACATTTTCTGGTGACCCCGACGTGATTTCCTATAAGACGGGCCAGGAGATTGGAGACGGATCCCGTTGGCGGGACGGCCTCAACTCAGCGGTGGGGGCCTGAGGCAACTACCGTGAGACGAGAAGGGGCCCCTGAATATTACAAGACCGGCTACGGTGCTTGCCTCTGATGCCAACGCCGACTGACGGTGAGAGCTGCAACATCAGCGAGGTTCCATAGAAACCGGCTAGGAGGAAAAGGATCCAGGGAAAAAAGCCCAGGGGCGAAGGTTGGTCCGACGTCTACAGAAATCTGGCAAGTATAGGGGTTTGCATGAGATATTAAGGGAACGCCAGCGCTGGGAGGGAAAAAAAAAAAAGTTCCCAGGGAGGTAGAAAGGGGTTCTGTCTTGTGTTTCCTGACGCATGCCATTGAGTGGCCGGGTGCCCAGGCCAGGACAGTCCCCTCTATTAGGCAGGATGGGAGGGAAAAATTCAAAGAGCTCCACTCCCTTACAATGCATCTTAGATAATTTTGGCTCTTTTGCTATCAGAGCCGTAGCAGGGAATCCAAGGGACCTGAGAGATTATAGACTGAGGAATTTGTGTCAGGGAGAATGGCCAGAGTTTGGTTTAGGTTGGCAAGTAGAAGGAACGTGGGATCTGAAACTGATCCGAACAGTGGAAGAATATTGTGCTGTGAATCATCCGAACCAGTGGGTCTATATTGCTACGTGGGAACGGGTAGTTAGAGAAGATCCAGGTTGGGTTCGACAGTGCAGGAATGGCAAATGTATGGTGGTGAAGAAGGAGGGGAAAAAGAAGGAAGTTTTCCAATCCAATGAGGAGGACTACCCAGATTTACAGTTTAGTGTACAGGCTAGACAACAGGAATTATTGCCGCCACCCTTGCCACCGCCCCCCCCACCCCAGGGAACAGCCCCCGGTGCACCTACACTAGGAACGAGACCCCCACCCTACTCTTCGGAGTCAACCGAAGCGGCCAAGAAACACTATCCTAGCCTAGAAAAATATCAGGAGGAAACAAAGGAAAAGAAGAAGTCACAACGGATGCCCAGTGATGCTTCTCCGGCACAAACTCGGAGACATGGAGCTCCGGTGTGGCCTGGTGATTCACCGACCGGACCGGCCCTCCAGATGCCCTTGAGAACGGTGCCTGTGATAAACAACAGGAATGAGATAGTTCAAGCATACCAGGTAGTGCCTTTCAGTAGTAGTGACATTTTGAATTGGAAAAATAATACTCCACCTTATAGTGAAGAACCCCAAGCTATGGCTAGGCTATTGGAAGGGATTATGGCAACCCATAATCCCACCTGGGAAGATTGCAGACAATTGTTGAATATGTTGTTCACATCAGAGGAGAGAAGAGCAGTGTTGAATAATGGGGTAGCCATAGCCCAGGTTGGTGCCCCACAAGATGGTGATGCAGCCGAGTGGGGAGCACAGAGGTTTCCTGTGGAAATAGATCCCCAATGGGACACCGCAGAAGAAGGACATTTGCAGAGACTGAGAGGATTCCAGCGTATATTGGTAGAAGCGGTAAAGAGGGGCCCGCCGCGACCCGTCAACATTGTAAAAATTCAGGGAGTGGTACAGGAAAAATCTGAGTCACCAACAGCCTTTTTGGAAAGGCTGGAGGCAGCATATAGAAAGTATAGCCCATATAATTTGGAGGATGAAAACGGTAGGAGGGCGATTCAACAGTCTTTTATCAGTCAAGCGGCTCCTGACATCCGGAGAAAGATTCAAAAGCAACCAGGATTTCTAGGAAAGACTATGAATGAATTGTTGGCACTCGCAGATCAAGTTTATATGGCGAGGGACCAGGTAGAAGAAGAGAAGAAGGACAGGAAGAAGAAGCAGGAATACCAAGCATTAGTTACCATGATGGAACAAAGTGCAAGTGGACAGAGAGGAAGAGGAGGATATGCCAGAGGGGGACAAGGAGGAAGAAGAGGGCCCCCTCGGAGGTTAGGTCGAGACCAATGTGCTAAATGTAAGAAGTTTGGACACTGGAAAGGTGAATGCCCAGAAGGAAGAGAAGGAAGTCAGGAAGGACCGAGAGAAAGAGGAAGGCCTGAGAGAGGAAGAAACCCAGGAAGGGGAAGAGGGCGTGGGAACTACGTACCTTTTCCTGCAAGAGAGGTGATAGCTGCAGCAGCTGTGATGGAAGAAGAATGGGAAGATATGGATGGAGGAGAGGAATGAGGAAGCCAGGCTCTTGTTTTGTTGGACCCCGGGGAGCCGATGGTCACACTTGAAATCGGGGACCAACAATTGGACTTTTTAGTGGACACAGGTGCCGAAAAATCAGTAGTAAATACAAAAATTAGTCCACCAACTCGGGAAACTACGAAAGTAATAGGGGTGTCTGGGAAGACCCAGAAGTGCCCCTTCCTTAAGGAACGCACCTGCAATCTGGCCGGACATCAGGTCAAGCATAAGATGTTATATCTCCCAGACTGCCCAGTCCCTTTATTGGGAAGGGACATTTTATCAAAATTACAAGCACAACTCCAGTTCATGAAGAATGGACAAATGGAACTATCATTTCCCATGGAAGAGGAATGGAGACTGTTTCAAGTTAGGATTTTTACTGAAGAAATACAATGGCCATGGCATGAGACTCCTTTAGTGTGGGCAGAAGATAATCCTCCAGGATTAGCTAAATATGTTCCGCCGGTGGTGGTGGAAGTGAAAAGAGGAATGGGACCCATATGTAAGCCACAGTATCCCGTCAGTCGAGAGGCAGTGCAGGGGATCAGAAAGCATCTAGAGCGACTTCTGCAGCATGGGATATTGGTACCATGCAGTTCCCCATGGAACACGCCCCTGCTCCCAGTCAAGAAACCAGGAGGACAAGGAGAATATCGCCCAGTTCAAGATTTGCGGGCTGTAAATCAAGTCACTGTTCCCCTAACCCCGGTAGTGCCAAATCCATACATCATGATGAGTCTAGTACCAGCATTTGCCAAATGGTTTACTGTATTGGATTTAAAGGATGCATTCTTTTGCATTCGATTGGCCCCTGTATCCCAACCGATCTTTGCTTTCCAGTGGGAATCTCAGCAGTCAGGGCAAAGGACCCAGTATGTTTGGACACGCCTTCCTCAGGGGTTCCGGGACAGCCCGACCATTTTTGGTCAAGCCCTGGCCAAAGACTTACAGGATTTTGTAATACCTAAAGAAGAGGGAATTTGGCTTCAATATGTAGATGGCCTGCTTATCGCTTGCCGGACACTAGGAGGCACTAGAGAGCATACTTTGAGATTACTCAAGACATTGGAAGAAAAGGGTTACAAAGTGTCAAAGAAAAAGGCCCAGTTGTGCTGTCCCACGGTGAAATATTTGGGGTTCCATCTGACCGAAGGAAAGAAGATGTTAGGAGCTGAAAGAAAGGAAGTTGTTTGTGCCATCCCCACTCCCAGCACCCGGCGACAGGTGCGGGAATTTTTGGGATCAGCAGGATATTGTAGACAGTGGATCCCCAACTACGCCGTGTTGGCTAAGCCACTGTACCAGGCTACGAGAGGTGGAAGAGAAGATCCATTTGAGTGGACAGAAGAATGTCAACAGGCATTTAAGGCATTAAAAGAAGCATTGATGTCATCTCCAGCATTAGGACTGCCCGATTTGGAAAAACCATTCACTCTGTTCGCTGCAGAGCGGGAAGGAACAGCGGTTGGAGTATTGACCCAACCACTAGGTTCATGGCAAAGGCCGATTGCCTACTTGTCAAAGCAATTGGACACAGTGGCTCGTGGATTGCCACCTTGCCTGAGGGCTGTGGCAGCATCAGTAGATTTAATCAAAGAAGCGAATAAATTGACCCTAGGACAGCCACTGACAGTTAAGGTGCCCCATAGCGTTAAGGCACTGTTAGACATTAAGGGACCGCGCTGGCTCACAAGTGAGAGGTTAATGAAATATGAGGGATTGTTGTGTGACAACCCACTGGTGACCCTGGAGACTTGCTCCACTCTGAATCCGGCCACCTTGCTCCCGACTCCAGGAGACACTACGATCCATCAGTGTGCCCAGGTGATGGATGAGGTATTCTCCAGTCGACCGGATTTGAAGGATGTGCCACTAACTAAGGTGGACGACACTCTGTTCACAGATGGAAGCTCCTTTATGGAAAATAATCAAAGACACTCAGGCTATGCGGTTGTTCGGTGGGGGGGAGAGACGCTGGAAGCAGAGTCACTGCCCCCGGGGACTTCTGCCCAGAAGGCCGAATTGATTGCCCTGACCCGAGCGTTGGAATTGTCAAGCGGAAAGCGGGTTAACGTCTACACAGACTCAAAATATGCTTTCACTACCCTCCATGCACACGGAGCACTGTACAAGGAGCGCGGGCTCCTCACGTCTGGAGGAAAGTGCGTGAAACATGCTGGAGAGATTGTGAATCTCCTGGAGGCGGTTTGGAAGCCAAGGCAGGTGGCTGTGATGCATTGTAAAGGGCACCAACGTGGAGACGATCCCGTAGTGCAAGGAAATAGGCAGGCTGATCTGGCAGCCAAAGAGGCAGCTAGGCTGCCCTATATTGAACATCAGGTAATGGCCCTACAGGTAGAATTAACTGAACATAACATTACATATACACCAGAGGAAGAAGAATGGGCCTTAAAGGAGAAGGGTCAGTGGTCAGGAGAACTCATAGTGATGCCAGACGCCCGTGTCTACGTCCCTAAGGACTTGGCATGGCACTTAGTCCAACACATGCACCAAAACACACATTTAGGAAAAATGGCATTGGCAAATCTGCTAGGACGACAGTTGTATATCGATGGATTACATAGCCTAACGGCAGCAGCAGCCCGAAGATGCTGGACATGTATCAAAAATAACCCCAGAGAAGGACCCCTCAAGCCACCAGGAGTCCAACATGTGGGTGGGGTACCCTTTGAAGCTTTAGTCACTGACTTTACAGAAATGCCCCCATACAAAGGATACAAATATTTACTGGTGTTCGTGGACACATACACAGGATGGGTGGAGGCTTACCCTACAAGGACTGAGAAGGCTGTAGAGGTGTCAAGAGCTCTAATGAAAGATGTTATTCCCAGATTTGGCATACCCTTAGAAATTGGATCAGATAATGGCCCCGCATATATTCAACAGGCTGTGCAAGGATTATGTAGAATTTTGGGCATAAAATGGAAGTTACATTGTGCATATAGACCCCAATCTTCTGGAAAAGTGGAAAGAATGAATAGGACATTAAAGGCTCAGCTTGGGAAACTTTGCCAAGAGACAGGATTGCCGTGGACGGTGGTTTTGCCCATGGCATTATTAGGAATCAGATGTACACCACACAAACGGACAGGACTCTCCCCTTTTGAAAGACTCTATGGACGACCCCCTTTGAACTTGAAGGGAGCCTTAGAGACAGGAGCTGAGCAACACCTCATAGGAGAGAAACAGACATTGGCCCAGGTTCAGGCTTTGGGCAGACAAATGCAGCAGTTAGAAAAATACATTTCTGAATTGAACCCACCATTCCCTACCACACCTCTACATTGTTTTTCACCAGGTGACGAGGTTCTGGTCAAGGATTGGAAGATTGAGCCATTGGGACCCAAGTGGCGAGGACCCTATGTTGTGCTCCTGTCTACCCCCACTGCAGTGAAGGTGAAGGAGATTAAGCCGTGGATACATTACACCCGTGTAAAACTAGCACCTGAGGAGTGGCGGACGGAGCGAGTTCCTGGTGAGGACCTGAGACTCAGGATCATCCGGCAACTCCCTAAGGGGTCAACAAGGCCATGAAGCTGATCCCTTCGGGTGCAACGGAGCGTCGGTGGTCAAGTATGTCGCAGCATGGCCCAACAAAGGCGCTCTCCGGGAGATGGTGGCTAGACATTTTGAGAGGAAAAAGTGGGAGACAAGTTATGAGGAGGGGAGGAAAGCGCACTGTGTTTGGTATATTATTTGTGCTGAGTTTTATTCTCTCTTTTGGAAAAAGAGCACATGGGAATTGGATAAAAGAACATGCCAATTATATGTTTGAGCAGCACGGGAAAGAGGTAGCATTAATATATGAACACCCCCTCACCGTAGGAGATTTTTCATTTCTTCCCGATTTAATTGATGAACCACAGATTGTGTTGGAGGGATTGTCCAAGGCTCAGGAGGGTCCACCTACCGTGTTTTCTAGCATACCGAAAAAAATAAATAAAACTCGGTTTCGACGGTTTAGATACCACACCTCCACCAGGGGTTTGTGCTTCTGTTGTGGAGGATCGGGAATATGGAATTCTGAGTGGAAACACTGGGGAACTAGGCAGGCGTTCTTTTCCCGATTAGGCAATTATTCCCATTGTCGAGACCGGTTCTATCTACATGGACGATTTAATACATCTTATGTCTCACGATTAAATCTAACCGCAACCGAGTGGGCTAGCATGTATCCAGATTATCCTACATTTAGTGTGAATGATTCTATTGAGGGCCTAAAATCTTATATGAACATACTGCAACAATTAACCCAACTGAGCCTAGGTAAAAGCCTCTGTCCGTTATGGCAAATTAGGGATCCAAATCTATGGTTTTTCTTTGATAAATGGGCCACAAATTATCACCCCGGCAACTACCAGTGTGTCGGTGTGGGTTATTTGACATTCCCAGTTCAGGTCTTACACAAAAGGCATCAGCGCCTGAAACGGGACATTGTGCAAACAGGCCCTCTAGGACCAGAATGCTCGGATGAGGTCATTATTAACAAGGCCCTGTCAGGTTCAGAAGCCTCCCGTGTAGGAGGAGGCCTGATCACAGGCTTGTTGACACTGGGTGCTTACCCAGGGATTGTAGCTCAAGCAAATCGTAGAAGTGTTCTAGGCCTGACTTGCCGCCTTGAAAAGTCCATAAATGCCACTGGTAAAATTTTCCGGGAAATCCAGTCTGAAGTAGAAGAAATCAGCCAGATGGCCCTACAGCATAAGTTGGCCCTTGACTACCTACTGGCGGCCAGGGGGGGGTTATGCGCCATGGTTAGAGGGCGTTGTGTAGTGAAATTTCATAACTTGAATAGTACTATTGAAGATGACATCGAGTCATTACAAAAGTTAATTTACAATAATGTCCAGGAGATAGAAGGTTGGTCTCCCTTCTCCTGGGTGACTAGCTGGTTACCCTCAATAGAATGGTTGAAGAACATATTGTTGGTAGGGATTTTAGGATTGTTCATTGTTCTCATAGTTATGTGCTGCACTCCAATAATGATGCAAATGTGTACTAGGTGTGTCACACAATCTTTACCTGGAAAAAAGATAGCCATACTCCAAGCCAAGCGGGATTGGATGGAACCATAATGCTTTGCTTCAGCTTTTGTACATGCGCTTCGCAAAAAGAAAATGGGGGAGTGAGGCGGGAGGTTAAAGAACCCCAGGAAATACCATATATGGGCAGAGATGGCGACAGCTAGCGACCCGGGTGCATAAACTCACAGAAACATGTGACTTCTGGGAAATCATGTGTTTCTGAAGAAATGAAAGCTAAAGATAAACAAACAGCGCATGCGTACGCAGGCGCTCTGAATGATTTGTGAGCACGGCACAGAAAGGGTGCAGCCGGCCCGCTGGTAAGCACTGATTGGGTCCAAGTCAGGCAGCATCACAACTCTAAGCCAATGAATTTGCTTGTGGGCGGGCATAACCCGAACCCTGTAGTGTGTATAAATATTTACTCAGCCGGCCACTGTTTGTTCTCCCTGGAGAAGCACTTACTTTGTGCTAGGGGGAACCCTAGTGGCCATTAGCGAAATAAAACTGCTTTCTTGGAATTCCTTCAGTTGTCCGTCTCCATTCCTCCACTGCGCTCAAACAAGGACCGGAGCACAAAGGTTCCGCTACATGAAGAATGAGGGAGATCAGAGAAGCATCTAGATATGTACCCATAATTTGATGTAGAATTATGGTATCATCTACCAATATCTGTTGGGGTCTTCCAAAGGTTTCACTGGATGATATCATCATTCTGCCTCTGGGGTTATAATAAGACATTTCTCCAACCCCCTTCTTTCCATCAGTCTTTGAATTCCCATAGAGAGAGGCCACTGAAACAAAATGGTGAATCATTTAGTGGGGAACCATTGCAGAGAAAGGAAGAGAATACCAATCTCCACAACAGGCAAGGAAAAAGCATGCAGAGGGTATTGTAATGAGGGAGGAAGGTTTTAATTTAGGCTGTTAAAGTCCCATTCCTTCAGTTCAGAATACTAAAACCTATCCTATTCAGAATGATAGTCTGATTGTAGAGAAGAAGGAAAGGTAGGTAACTTGTACCTGTTCCCTTGTTTTTCTCAAGATCCAAGACCCTGTGGATTTTGGTAGGTTCTGAGGAAGGCATGGAATTTAATCCCTTTTGTCACAAGATGAAATATGAATATATGGTTTGAATGGAACTAAATGAAAGATGAATGAATCACAGCTAAATTTTGGAAACATCATTAAAATATTAAGGCCTACAATGACTAACTACCTGCTTGCTGAATTGTAATTAAAACATGCTAATGAAACCTGAAATAGTTGACTTGTCTGGTAAACTGTGATAAGAACTGTGACAGTGATAAGAGAAATGTTTACAACATTAACAAGGAAGTCGATACAAGGCCAACACCAATCAAGAACAGTCAACATCTGGTCCAGGAAACTGAGATGGAGCCAGGATGGAAGATGTCTATCATTCATTTACAACTTTGGGACAACATCAGTGAAATATTGCTATATAAGTGACCTTATGACAATTCAGAAAGTGTGACAGAAAGCGACGCTGTTCACATACCATGCTCAGTGTATGGGAAAGTGGCAGATTTGCAAGGAAGCAATCTGGTCACTGGGCCTCTTTTTCTCAAGGGAAGCGGAAGCAGGGCATTTTGGAGCCATGATTTGTGTTGCAGGGAGTCAGTTCTGCTGTATGGAAACAGGGGTCTGATCCTTGGCATTGTTCTTAGGGGGAAAAGGATGCATTTTGGAACTTTGCATCTGCAGGCTGCAGAGGAAGCAGGGCCTGGCCTGAGCAGGTGCTTCTCCAAGGAAGGAGAAAGGATATGGTAATATTTGTATGCATGAGATGAATGCATGTAGATGTGTGATTGCTAAGTCAAAAGGTAACCCCCTTTGTTTGTTTGTTAGCCAATGTAAGTAGGTTGTTTGTGAATCCAATGTAGTTGCATAGAATCTGTATGTCTGTATGTCTTATGTTGTTCTTTATTGTTCCATAAAAGTTCTGATATATCTCTCACACTGAAATTGCAATAAAAAGAATCTATGCTTTAAAGTTATTGAAAAGTTATTCATAACACTCTTAATTTTGTTGTAATTCATTGTAATCAAAGGTACTATTTTTTTCAATGGGAATTTCTTGAAACTGATTTTGTCTACGTTATTCCAGCTTTTCCTTCTTCATATAAGGATTGTCAGCAATGAGTTTCCAACACTGAAATTTGTGACCACTAAGCATATCTATATCAAAATGCAATACAAATTGTAAATACTCATTTCCCAAGTCTTCCCAGTTGTAGTAATGTATACTGGAGAGAATAGCTATGATCCCCTGGGAAACTTTTTGCACTGGCCGCACTAAACTAAATGGGAATGGCACAAGGGCACAGGAGTCTCCTCCACCTTGAGAAGAGCAGAGAATCTCAGTACAATGCACTGAGAAAAAATGAAATAGCACGTTCTGCTTGCAAAAGAATAGAAACCAGAGAAGCACTGTCTATTTTCTTAATAATAAATGGTACTGTTCCATTATCTGGGCGGAGGCCACAAGGGGGCACGAGAGAGAGAGAAGGATAGTCCATTTTATGGGAGCGGAGGGTGAGTTGAAGGAGGAGAACCATTTCCCCCTGTTTTCCTGTTATTCTCCCCATCCATGTCGCTATTGTGGAAACAATCCTCATTTGTGACATGGGAAGTGAGGAGTGGGAATAGCCAGCGAAAATGGAGAAAATGGTTTTCCTCCTTCAACTCCCACTCCTGTAAAATGGACTATCCTTCTCTCTCTTGCACCTACTTGTGGTCTCCAGCCAGATAATGGAACAGTACTTAATGAGTCACCTATGTGTCGATGTCTATGGGGGTATTCTGTCTTTTTAAAATAAACTGCCAACATATTGTGATGACTAGTAGGCTGGTCAGATATATTCTTAGACCTCCCCAATGTATAATCTAAATGTACACTCTAGATTTGAAAGTGGATGTGAAAAATAGCTTTTTATCCAAAGTGGTGTAAAAGTGCTATGGCAATAAGGAAAGTCACACTCAAGCTACAAGTATGGTATTCTCAAGATGCAAATGGTACTGAAGAAGAGATAATTATGTGGAGGCAAATTATTATTTTTCTCAAGCTCGCAAAACAGCTTCATGCAGAACAGACTTTGGATTAAATTATTTTAAAAGTCCTTTTTTGCTATTTGCTTCCATTAGTGAAAGGCACCTCTTGAGACTTTCTTTCTCTTTCTTTTTAGAATGTTTGTATTGTCTTCCAATTCACAATGTGACGAACAAATAAAAACCAATTTAAAAAATACAAAGATAAAGCCATTTAAAATATATTAAAATACTAATTAAAAACTTTTAAATAGTATTTTAAAACTATTTAAAATACTATTTTTAAAAAGTAGTGCATCAGATGCCAATATCAACCACAATCTCAACGAAGAACTATGTTTAAAAGTTTTAAAAGCCCCATCCCCTTTATTTTGGGCCATGCTGGTTAAGGACTACTTTTGTGTTTATGTAGCCTTTTCCTAACTAAGTCTAGTTTGTTCAGTTACAGAATTAAAGCACCCCCTGCTATTCACTGGGGTTTGGTTTCAGGACCAGTCATGGATACCAAAGCTCACAAATGCTTAAACCCCATTACTGTATATACAATGGCATAACAAAATAGTGTCTCTTATATAAAATGGCAAAATTAAAAATTGCTTTCTCAATGTTTTTGTTTTCAAATATTTTCAAGCCATGGGTGGTTAAATCCATAGTTGTAAAGTCAATGTATATAGAGAGCTGACTGTATTAGCATAATAAGCAAATTAAGTCCCCCAGTTCTAGGAAGATATAATATGGCAATCCCACTTGGAAAGCAGTTCCACAGCCAGGGACCAGCCATCAAGATTGCTTTCTTCTCATGTTCTGATTGCTGTGAAAGTGATAGCACTGAGAAAAAGACATCCAATCAATAAATTAAGAACTGGAGCAGATGAATATGGGAGAAAGTGGTTCCTCACATCGTCTGAACCCAAGTCATATAGGTCATAACCAGCACTTCGAACTGTGCTCACAAACAAATTGGTAGTAGCCAGTATGCAAAGGAATCTTGTAGTACCTTAGACATAAACACAGAGAACAAAGTTGGCAGCATAAGCTTTCAGAGACTACACCTACCTCCTCAGATGCATGGAGTGAAGTGCCTAGAACAGCCAATTATAAACAGACTGTGTGTGTGAATAGCCATAGAAATGTAAAACTTATAGGTATAGTAATGAATTGACAGGTTTAGTAATAATGATGGTTGTTGGAGGACTGACTGGTAGCCAATGGAGTAGATATAAGAAGGCATTTGTGTTCTTCCTCTACTAGAGTATTTATTACCTTACACGTGGACAGAATGCATATGCATGTCACGCATGTCATATTTATCACAATCACAGCAGAAGGATGAGAGGCTCCTGTATTATCACCCTGCTGCCAGTGAGTTCTGGCATACCCCGATCTGTGGAGTGTAATGTGTTCTCCAGAAACCTTTGGCAAGCTGTTTCAATGCATGGTTTCTCTAACAGAACATCTGTAGTGTCGTTGGTTTATTACTCTGTCTTTTCATTTTAGTTCTTCCTAATCCCTAGAATCTTTCCTCCCTCTTCCATTGATGAAGTGTCAAATCTGACAACTACAGTCAAATATAGAAGGCTTAGATTTCAATAATAATCTGAGGGCATAAATGCAGAAGAAATCTCAGCTTTACAGATGAAATTCAGCTCCTCTTATCTTCTTCCTCGGCAAAAGCATCTGGCTTTTCTTCCTCCTACTACTAAACCAGCTCCCTACTGCCCTCATGAAAGAGATAGTACCACTAACTCTTAGAAGTGGTTCATAACAACAGTACACATGCATTAATTGCACAGGCTATGGTTCACTTGAGAGGCAATAGTGGCTGATTAGGATTCCAGGAGACATAGATCTGAATCTTTGCTCAGCCACAAAACCATTTGGGTGATTTAGAGGAAGCCACACTCTCTCAGTCTCAAATGATAGCATTGGCAAATAACAAACCTTGCCAAGAAAACCCCACAATAGGTTCACCTTGGAGTCACCATAACTTAGAATCAACTTGAAGACACAGAAGAAGAAGAAGAAGAAGAAGAAGAAGAAGAAGAAGAAGAAGAAATAATAATAATAATAATAATAATAATAATAATAATAATAATAATAATAATGTTTAACACATGGGTGAAAAATAGCCCAGATTCAGCTTTTCATTTTTTAAAGTATGAAATAAAGTTATAAGGCAATCTTATAAATTAAATGGTTATTTGCAGAATGTTCCAAGTTTAAACTTGGACATCTCTTTCTTATTGACTGTTTATTTTATTTTCAAATATTAACTAGCAAATAACTGCTGTTGATAGAGATCCTAGAGAGCAGCTGTAGTACAGATCCATGATAGCTGTAGTACAGATCCAGTGACCTTTCCTATTGCTTGTCCTCTTTCTTCCAAGTTCTCCAATCCCATTCCCAAAGAATTCATGATAGGCGGCCACCAGTAAAGTTAGTTACTCATTTGTTACTTGTTGCAGTGTTCAAAAAGCAGCTCCTTGCTGAAGATCATGATACTGGGGAAAATGGAAGGAAAAAGGAAGCGAGGCCGACCAAGGGCAAGATGGATGGATGGTATCCTTGAAGTGACTGGCTTGACCTTGAAGGAGCTGGGAGTGGCCACGGCCGACAGGGAACTCTGGCATGGACTGGTCCATGAGGTCACGAAGAGTCGGAGACGACTGTGTGAATGAAGAAGAAGAAAACCAACTGTGATGTTCATTACTTGATGTAATGGCCCGCAGCTTATGATTGATAGGAAAATGACATAATGCTTTAAAAATCTGCCCAAATGCAGTTTAATAGATTTGTTTAATGGTTTTAACTATGTAATTTTAATATTTATATTTTTAATTCTATTTTAATGTTTATATGTGATAGGTTTTAATTCACACATTGTTATGGTTTTTAGTTAGCCGATTTGAGTCTCCTTTGGCGAGAAGGAGCGGGATATAAAAATAATGTGTTCAGAGTGTCTTTTAAAAGCAACTAAAATAATAATAATAAATGATAATAATAAACTTTATTTATACCACCATCCACCATCTCCCCAACGGGGACTCGGGGTGGCTTACATGGGGCCATGCCCAGACAATATAACAAAATATAATAGAACAACAAATCATAGCACATTAAACAACACAATAAAAGAAAATATACACTACATTAAACAAGATCAAAAGAACAATAAAACCAAGGGCGGGCCACATGAACACTAGATTAAAACTCGAGGTGAGAAAGGAAGTAGGAGTAAAAACCACAGAGGACAGGGTCATAAAGTGGTGGTGCAATCTGGAGGACAAATATTGAAGGAGAGCAGCAAAACATTACTTGCTACAAGAATAAAAAATCTTTGTTCCCTTTTGCTAGGTTACTTTTAAAATGCAACTTCATTACATCCTTGTTACCTCAAAGGGAACTCATTATAGGGAACTATATCACTTGTAAATTGTTAACATCAAGCCCTGGCTACCAGCTGAGTGCCACTCGAGCTCAATGACAAAAACTCCCCCTTTTAAACATGTCCTAAGGACAAACAGTACAGATTTGCCCCATGCAGTTTTATCCATGAAAATGGTTTAATGGAGAAAATCCCCTCTACTATTTATTGACTCTAAAGGGAATTGGTTGTCTTTTGGAACATTGCACTATGACTCCCATCCCACTGGGATTAAGATACTTGAAAGCTATCCAACATCATTGTGGTATCACTTTTATACCACATAATGCTCTCCATACACATCCAGAGGGAGAATATGATACTTGTTTTGCTCCTTCATTGCACTCTCTCCTAAATATGTTAATTATTATTTTCTTCCTTCTCCTTTGAAGAAAAAAAGTCTGGATTTGCCAATTCATGTACTACCTGAGCTGGACACTGAATAATGATTTTTGAGTTTTCCAATGCACATAGATATAACATTTGGGTAAATTATTATTATTATTATTATTATTATTATTATTATTATTATTATTATTATTATTATTATTATTACCCTGCTTTATCTCTCCTGCAGGAGACTCAAAGTGGCTTAACATAAAGACAACAGCATACAATTTAAAATATGCAAATATACAAATATTAAAACAGCATTAAACATAATTAGTATTTAAAACAATTCAGATTAAATCCAGAAAGATATATAAAACCACAGAAGTCCCTGACATGATCTTAAAAACCTTTAAAAGACCACCTGAATAAAAAGGTTTTAGCCTGATGCTGGAAGGACAGCAAGGAGGGGGCCATTCTGGCTTCCCTGGGCAGGGAGTTCAGAGCCGAAGGGCAACCACTGAGAAGGCCCTCTCATTCCCACCAGCCGAGCTTGAGATGGGGATGGGATCAAGAGAAGAGCCTTTCCTGAAGATCTCAGGGTCTGGGCAGGTTTGTACAAGGACATGTGGTCAGCCAAATAGCCTGGACTTGAACTATCTAGGGCTATAAAGGTCATAACCAGCACTTTGAATTGTGTTTGGAAACAGACTGGCAGCCAGTGGAGCTGCTGCAACAGGGGAGTTGTCCACTTCCTGCAGCCAGCCCCAGTGAGCAACTTGGCTGCATCTTTTTGGGACCAGCTGAAGTTTCCGAGCACTCTTCAGAGGCAGCCCCACATAGAGCACAATACAGTAATCCAGACAAGATGTAACTAAGGCATGCACCACCATGGCCAAATCTAGCTTCTCAAGGAGTGTAGTTGGCACACAAGATTTAATTGTGCCAAGGCCCTTCTAGCCACTGTAGATAACCTGGGCCTCCAGGTTCAATGCTGAGTCCAGGAGGACCTTCAAAATGCGGACCTGTGTCTTCAGGGGGAGTGTGACCCCATCCAACACAAGCTGGATCCCTATTCCCTAACCTGCCTTCCGACTGACCAGGAGTAACTCTGTCTTGTCTAGATTAAGTTTCAATTTGTTTGCCCTCATTCAGTCCATTACTGATGACAGGCACTGGTTTAGGACAGCTTCCTTGGTATTAGGTGGAAAGGAGTAGTAAAGTTGGGTGTCATATAGGTGGCACTGTACTCCAAACAGAAAACAGAACTTGAAATGGGATGATTGGGGATCAAAAGGTACAATTTCCTTCGTTAGACAGATGGTCCTCCACACTTCTCAAGGTCCTATGATGAGATTCTATGTCTTGCAATGATTATATTTTTCTTGCTTTTTTCTGTTCCAATTCTGTTGCACACTTGCTGGAAAGATATACAACTCACCTCCTCAAAATCTGTGTGGATAATTCCTAGATTTGGGGAAACATCAAAAAATAGCTGCTTGTGTTTGTGCCTTTTTACAAGTAGGACAGGGAATTAAAATGGATGAAAATAAATTCTGTTCAATATGCTTATTACTTCACTATATAAATTTGCCCGACAAGTTAAACATTATAAAAGCAGGAATTGCTGGTTTTTGCAGACTCCCCTCCCCCTAGAGTGTTAAAGTATCCTTTAGTATCATATTGTAATTATAATAACAACATAATATCTAAAATTGGAAGCACATTCGAATTAACTAAGCTGCAGAAAAAATTCAGATATATACAACAAAATCATTATTGCTCCTTTTCATATTCCAGAACTTGTCCTTAAAGCTTCCAAGAGGCTATGGTCTGAAAATATTATAAGATATTTTCTTTGGGTTGCTGTGAGTCTTTCGGGTTGTATTGCCATGTTCTAGAAGATTTCTCTCCTGACAGTTTGCCCACATCTGTGGCAGGCATCCTCAGAGGTTGTGAGGTATAACCTCCGAAGATGCCTGTCACAGATGTGAGCGAAACGTCCAGAGATAAAGCTTCTGGAACATGGCCATACAACCCGAGAGACTCACAGTAACCCAGTGATTCCGGACATAAAAGCCTTCAACAATATATTTTCTTTTCTTTAAAAAAACACTTTATGGATTGTGTATACATTTTTATAAGATTGTTGTAAGTAACTTTTGTGGATGTAGAGATGAAAGAGAGTGAGAAATTCCCAGTAAGTCCATTTATTAACGAATACTGGTATCCTCTTCCAACAAGAATATAAACATTGAATAAATGTGAACTTGGTAAATCCATACTCATACTCATGTAAATTTCATTGACCCAGAAGTGAAAATGGGGGCATTTTTCATTGGCACACATTTCATGCAGTTTATACTAGTATGTCTCATTTTGTTTCCCGCTGTTGCTCAGTCAATTTGGGTTTTTTTGTTTGTTTGTTTTTAAGATTTGTGAAGGTCTTGAGGGTTAGAGAGACCAAAGTCCAGCATTTTAAGCCATAAGGAGTGATGGTTTTTAAAATTTGGGGGGGGGGGGGGATCTTGAGGCAGTACAAAATGGGTCCTTAGAACATTTGGCCATACCTCCCCACCTGTACATTGATTCAATGGGTCTACTCTGTTGGGAGTAACAATTCGGTCTAGGCTTATGGTAGGAATCCTGCAGCCTTCCACATGTTTTTGGACTCCCAGTATTCTACAGCACTGTATTCTACAGCTCACACTATATAAATGGTCCAGGGAATGTTTAATGATTGTTCAGTTTTTAAAAAAATGTAATTCTAGAGTTGGGGATTTGAGCATCACCAGTATGTTCATGACACCCAATGCTATTACTGCTTTCCATCGAATTCCAAGAAGGTTGTCTCTGTGTTAAACCAATAAATAACTGTGTCAGACCAAGCATATTGAAGCCTAATGCAGACAAGATGGAGATGCTCCTTATCAGTTGAAAGACAGATTAAAGGGAAAGTATTCAACTTGTATGGAAAGGGGTTAGACTTCACCTGAAATCTCAGTTTGAACTCTATTATATAGCCAGTGTAGACTCATATAATGCAGATTTAACTGCATTGAACTGGATTATATGAGTCTTTACTGCCCTATAATCCAGTTCAATCTGTACTATAATGGCAATGTAGCTGGAGCCTCAGACCTGCAGTTTGTGCATGCTCCTGGACTCAAATTTGACCCTGAATGCCTGGTTTCAGCAGTGGGCAGGAGTGTCTTTGTTCAGCTAATACTGGTGCCCACACTGCACCTGATCCTTGAGATATCTGCCTATGGTGACACATGCCTCAATACATCCTGTTTGGATTACTGTAATGCACTCTTTGTGAGGCTGTCTTTGAAAACCATTTGGAAATTTCAGCTGGTCCAAACTGCTCTGGCCAGGCTGCTGATTGGGACTAGTTATTTTGTTGTAGTAGTGTATCTTTAAGTAATTTCAAACTTATGGCAACCTTGAGGTTAAACCTATCATGGTGTTTTCTGGGGATTTCAGTCTGATTCACCCAAGGTCACCCAGTAGGTTTCCATGGCAGAGAAGGGAACCAAACCAAATTCCAGAATCCTGAATAAAAGGTATTCAATCTGCATTTGCTTATTTCCCCAGTGAGAAAGATGCATAGATGTTCTTTTATTAGGCTGAATATTCACATTACTTTTGTATTACCATTTGGGGGGGGGGGGGAGGGGGGGGAAATCAATGTTTATTTAGTTCCCCCAATACCAGCACTGCAAGTACTATGTAGAACTATTCTATACAGTTCCTGATTCGTCACCACGTTGTCTTTTCACCTAGATGAAGCCTCTCCTCATCAATAATATGGCTGTGCTATGAAGAGCTAGGGAACTGAGATTAGTGTTATATATTATGACAGCAGAAGAAAGTAGGGGCCATTTTCAAGCTCTCTCCACAGTGTGGAAACTACCCTGAACTACAAAGTAGGAACTACATAAGAAGTACAAAGTTGAAATTACCAAAGTACAAAGTAGGAAATACACAATATCCCAAAGCCTATTCTCTTATCTTTCCCTTTTATTTAAGCAACTTGACAGATAATATATGTCCTTACAAGAAAAAGAGCTCTGTGTCAGCCTATGTTTTACACACTCCTCTCTCCCAGTTTTAGAAAACCAAAAATTAAAATGAGTACTTGTTATGCTTTATAATTTGTTTCTAAAAATATTTTTCTTAGAAAATCTATTCAATGGAACCTCCATTTAATTATAAATGGGAATCTGAACTTATTTCCTATTAGATACCCTCAATGTCCACCAATCATGGGAAAAGGGTAAACAATGTAGTAATGCTGGGGGACATTCTGCTACACTTTTTAATGGGCTGCACTGCAACAATTTACAAAACTACATTGCCATCAGTGAAAAATGCAAGAGCACAGTATGGTACATCAAGTTTACAAATAATGAAGTAGTTCTATGCAGACTCTGAAATAACCAGACAGAACATAATTAGTTGTTTTTCTCTTCAGAGCACAGTTCAGTGCTTTTTTGGATACAGCATGTCTAAGGAAGAGAGTGGGGGTTGACCTTAGCAAAAGTGCCATTAGCAATATCTGTCTTGCACCCCAACAAACTGAGGGCGTACTTTCACATTGCTGTTTCTTTTTTAAGGATATAATACACTTATTTAGCATATGTGTATGTGTATTCCTAGTCTGTGGGCAGTCTTCATTGATTCCCTAATGGTCCATACAGGAGACAATGGAAATATAATGGAAATTGCAAGCTCAGCAAAAGCAGTGTATTAAGTTTCTGCAGTCTGAACTCTTGCTCAGCTCCCATTAATTTCAGTAAAACCTGCCCAGAAGAACTTCCTAGTGGAGTGTAATGTCCTTCATCTGGTTTCATTATGACAATATGCAAAAACCACTTACAGAACATTTCAAAGAGACTTTCAAGTGGATAATACTCTTTTCCTAATAATCAGAGATGACTGATTACGTTAAGTTGCCATTTCTTTTGGAGGGCATACTTTATTCTGGTTGCAGGCTGAAGTGCACTTTAAAGAAACTTTAAAATTAGCCCATGCACCAAGGAAAGTTGTGAATTCTGCACACAAAAACTGGGAAGAGTTTGAACTGATTTACCATTCATTTGCAGGTATGTTAATGTTTCCATCTTAAAGTTCTCTCATCAGAATTATATTTGCAAACTAAATGAAATCTTGATAAGAATATATTGTTTACCTGATTAGGATTTTTGTTTTCCTGTAAAAAACATGAGATATAGCTGTACTAGAACTATTCTACTATATTTCTTTTTAAAATTGTTTTTCACAGAAGGTATCTATGCAGTCCAGAATCACCAAAATATTTTGGAACTATAAAAGTATAAAAATCCTTACTCTTTACTACAGCATTAGAGCCTGAAAAGTTCTGTGTCAAGGGACATAGTTTAACAGCTTTATTAATTACACTACAGAATCAACACTTGCTGACACTGAATGGTCATTTAATACATTGTCACATGGAATAGAAATGTTTGTATTTTTAGTGTATTCCCCTTATTTTGGGTTTCTTTGTTTGTATTATGAATTGTTGATAGGATACAGCTTTCCCTTCTTCCTTTTTTTTTCTTTTTGAAGTTCAGAATATACAAGCTATGCAATGCCTTTGGAGGACAGTATCTCAGATGTGAAAATATAAAATCTGCCTTGATGGGTCAGACCTTGATTTTGTAGTTTCAAAACAAAAAGTTGCTTTCAAAAAAGCAAAAACAAAACAAAACATGAAAATTAGACAGACCAAATATTCAAGCACAGGAATAAATTTCTATATGCATTTAACTATTTGTCTTTGCAGTTCCTTAAAGAACTAGAAAGGAAAGAAAGGAAAGAAAAACAAAATCAACAACAATCACAGAAATCATCAGCACTATATTAACTATGTAAGTTATTTTCTCCTTTAGAAGAGATATACCTTGGTACTGCACTTTGAATCTATTAGTCAAATAGGGACAAGTTTTCAGTCAGCTCTAATATGTTGTTTCTCCTGCTGCTTTCTAGGATGAATAAAGTATTTTCAACACATACAGAGATCTCACCTAAGAGATTGCATGGAAGTAACTTTAGTAGGATCATGCACGTTTTGTGTATTCCAGTATGTTTCCTACAGTCGCAAGGTAGATACTTCTGAAAGGACTTGAAAACTTTCTCAATTTTTCATCTGCATTAAAAATATAGTGGCTCTAACAGCAATCAGAGATATAATGGAGGCTCAATTTAGCTATTGTGGCTAGTTTGTTGGTCATATGTTTCTTTCATCCCCTTTGGAAAAAATGTATTCATAGATGAGCTGAATCCCAGGAAAACTAGGTGGGTATATTTGTGAAAACTGAGCAGAAAATTGACTGCTTACAACCTGAACAGGCAGCCAATTGCTGGAAAACGGATTTTACAGGAAAGAAATCTGATTTCTAAGCCAATTCCTTAAACTTGAGAAACCATGCCACTTGCTCTAATAAGGTATAAAGCCCAACTGGGGCCTTATACCCAAGGCCAATTCACATACACAAAGAGACATTAATAAAGGATAGATAACAGAAAGTGTAGGTTATTTTTGGTAAGCAGAGACTGTTGTAGGATACGCAGTCATGTACGCAGAGACCTCACTCCAGCATCATACAAGTCGCAAACCCACACAGCCTGTGTTGTCACTCAGATGGGCTGCAGGCTCATCAAGTGACGTGATATAATTCATTTCAGCTCTCATTATGGTCAAACACTGTCCCTTCTGTTTCCTTCCATTGTTTCCTTCTGTTTTCAGCTACCAAGGCTACCAAGGCTACTGGAAAAGGCCTGGACTGTTCTGGACATCCTTAACAGTTGGCAGTTTCAGAACTCTCAACTTACCAGTCTGCAAGGATTTTCAAGACTTCATGTACTTCTACACTGAGCTGAGAGACAAGACAGTTTCCCAGACTGGTGGGCTTATTTTCATCCTCTGCAGCACAAAGCCTGAGCATTCATTACTTCAGCAGTTTCCTCTAGAGATGAAAGATTTTTAAACATTTACATTTTAGTAGGTGTGTACATCAAACAGCATATAATCGTAAGGAGACTATGTGCACCGCAAGACAGAAAGAAATCACTGTATTTCATTGATTTCAATACCACCAACAGAATAAAAACTATATAGCACCCGAGTTTCTAAGATGCATCCAGTTTTTAGGTGTGTTTACATGAGGAGGAAAGTGCATCTTAGAATTGAGGAAATACAGTATTGCAACTATTTTGCAGCAGCAGGAATAATAGCAGTATTACTGTAACTTAGCAATATAATTAAATATATGAAGAGTTTAAAAGACATATTCCTCTTTATTAGATTAGAATCTAACAAAACTTATAGGTGAAACTCTGACCTACTGCAGGTTTTTTTCCCTTTTCATTTGCAAAAGAAACCCGTTTTTTATCCAGAAATTGTAAACAAATTCAATTTTTATGCATTTTTCATCTAACCATTTGATAAAAACAAAGTTCACAGTGCTTTTCTCTTAGCTCAATATTTTACAACATCCACATATAAAAACACTAGGGCAATTGTGAAAAAAAAACTTGAGTTATTTTAAAAAGAGCACTTCCAGAGTTCTCCCGTCTTTCTTGTTCTCCCTTGTGTCCTTATCTTTGGACATTACATCCTTTTGGATGGTTTTTCTTACTCTTCTACAAAAGGTCATGGCATTTCAAGGCATTCACTCCCTTGAGAATTACAACAACACCTTTAAAATCTTGTAGTAATGAGTTGCATCCACCCTGTCAATGAAATTCTGCCATAGATAGAAACAAATACTGCAACTGCAAGACCAAGAATCTTCTGCCCACTCTCTCTGACAGTTTTGTGATTCCTGGAGATCTGAAAATTATTATAATGCACCTTACAAAGGGCAACAAAACACAATGAGCCATGTTCTCTTGTCATACTTGAAACCTCTCTGTGGTTCTCTACCTTCCTCTTGTCTTACAAGACAATTTTATAGTTTGGAAAAATGTATTTCTTGTTTACTTAGAAAGCAGTGTATTGTTTTCTGCCTTATTAACTGTGTAAATTTTAACAACTCAGATTTGCTATTAGATGGAAGGGAAGATGGGTAGGGCCTTTTTATGTACATAATTGGGTACAGACGCCATTAACTAAGTATTGTATAGTTGTTAAGAGAGTACGCCATGAAAATGCTGATCCTGGTCGAAACTGAACCTTAAACTGAGATATGTTGAGCTGATTAACTAGAAACATTGGGGGAAGTTACAAGTATGTGGAAGAGTTTTAGTAAAATATGGGGGGAAATTGGTTTTTAAAAACAGACTTTTAGAAGTATTGTCCAGGAAACAATAACCTGTGTAATGGTCCAGATGTGATCAGCAAATATATGAAATCATTTCCAGTCGCGCCAAATGGTGGCTCTGCAGTTCACTCTAGGAGACACTGAAAGGATGTGATGCTGCTCCAGGATCAAGCTCACCCTTGATGTACATGTTTTGTACATGATTTTACACTGGGAATTGACCCAGCTGAATAATCAAATAACGATGAACTGTAGCACATATCCCTGAGTGAATCAGACCTTAAAAAGCAAACAAACAAACAAGAAACAGACTAGGAATACTAAATTATATATAGTTACAAAATTAACTGTTGCAGATGTGGTTATTATATAATATCAAGTCAAATTTAATTTACGGTGATCCCCAAAATTAATTAAAATGAAATAGTATACTGGTAAAAATAATAGAGTCATACTTATAGTAGTATGTACATGAGTGTATGTGTCTGTCAAGTTATGAATTTCACAGTGTTTTCTTAGAGAAGGAACCAATGTCAGTTCTTCCTCCAAAATATGCCTCCAGCACCTGGTTTTCATTGACAATCTTCCATCCAGATACTAACTAGGGCTGGCCTTGCTTTGCTTTAAAAGTCTTCAGGCAGGATCTAATGCCTTTAATGCATTTAGGTCCTTTTTGAGGAATGTATGTACATGTTAACCAAAATGTACTTTGTCATTTATCTTCTTCCTTCTAGTTTTTTTTTTCCCTTGTGGGTTGCTGTACTGCTTTTCATATTGTTTCTATTATTCTAAAATTATTCCTGGTGCATTAAGATCTTTTCCTGTTAGGCTGTAAATGCACCAAGATCATTAAAATATATTTAAAATCTGTTCTTTTTCATACATAAAAGTATGTAAATGCATCAAAAAGCTATTAATTGACATATGCAGGAGGTGATATGTGTGAAAGAAAACATGTGCTTTCCTAACATATTAACGTATTAACAGACAATTTCAACTAAAAACTATTTTGCTTTCTAATATACATATACAAGAGCCTTATGACATTTCTGTGCAAATTATTTTGCTATGGTGGCCTTATATTTGTATATTCTTGGCTGTTACAGCAGAGTTTGCCATCTGGCCAGGCAGAGCTCATGGTTAGGATGTCAGGCAGGAAATAGTCTGGCAGGGCTTAATCTTCAAATAGCCTGTCAACTTATGGCGACCTCTTGAATTTCAAAGGGCTTTCTTAGGCAAGGCATACTCCAAGGTGGTTTTGACAGGGTTTTTCCCTTTGAAATTGCTCCTATTGTTGTGTTCCTTCAAGTAATTTTTGACTTATGGAAACCATTAAGTTCAATATGTTGTCAAAGGCTTTCATGGCTGGAATTACTGGGTTGCTGTGAGTTTTCTGGGCTGTATGGCCATGTTCCAGAAACATTATCTCTTGACGTGATGTTTTTCTTGACGTTTTTCTTGGTAAAATTTGTTCAGAAGGGTTTACCTTCCTCTGAGGCGTAGAGAGGGTGACCTGCCCAAGATCACCCAGTAGGTTTCCATTGTTGAGCAAGGATTTGAAATCTGGTCTCCTAGTATCCTAGTTTAACATACAAATAACTATATCGTGCTGACTGTCCTCTTCCCTGAAATAGACTTCCCAAAAACAGAGCAGCAAGCTTTTCAGGACCCTGGACAGTGTCTGTAGTGCACACAACTGTATCAACAGACGTCCTTCCTATTCATTGAACTTGACACCCTTCAGCAGATAATCATAAAATGCAGTCTTAAAGTATGTGTTTTAGCCTTGCATCTACAACTTTGCCATCTCATGGTGGCACACTGGCATGCTTGTCCCTCAATGGAAATTGATTTTAAGGCTACAATTGCTTAGGAGCTATAATTATTTCAGATTTGGGAATCTTTAGATTTGGGATTCTCTGGTTCAATGCTTAGGTCCAACCCAGGTCTCACAACAACTTCCTTATTTGGGCTGATTCCATAAAACTGATACTGAGTCCAACTATCTCAGTCTAGTTTTTCCAGGCCTTAAATGTCTACTGTGGTTAATAGTGACTGATGGGGATCACAGGAAACTATCTTTCCCTATGATGCTTTTAAATTCCTTTCATAAGTTAGGATCCAATGTTGCTCTGTGTGTGTGAATATATCACTTTTTACATGTAACTACAGATCCTTCCTCTTTGCAAACCTTCCCCAAAGACACTTTTCATGCATCCCAAACTTATGCCTGTTTTTAGAAGTATGTTTCACTATGTTCAGTGCAACATAAATCCACAACTTGCTTAGGGCTAAACTAGACGTAACATCAAAAGATTTTTTTAAAGAAAAAGTTTAATAGTAGCTGTAAAATGGGCCAGAGAGAATTCTAAGAATGACTGCAGAGTTGTGCAAGAGATTTCAGTGTTTCTCTCTGTCTTTTCCCAATTAAAATCCTTAATGTCCAATCTGCTCTCCTTTATAGAGACGTATAGACATCTGCATACAGCACCAAAATTTTTATATGCATAACAGGAAAGGACTGTTTGAGGATCTTCTTCATATGTGTCTTGAACACCAATTCTCAGAAGCCCCCAGACAGCTCCCTAGTGTTTTGCAAATGTAGGGAAGCTCTAGTCCAGTGG